>NC_067477.1:76220643-76415643 GCF_947179515.1 Apodemus sylvaticus | reverse complement strand
ATAATACTTCTGTTTTGTGCACATGCATCATATTACTTTGCTATCCTAGAAAAAGTACAATATAAATTGTTAATTAGTTTAAACATAATTTATTAAGATGGAAATACCACAACTTTAAAGTGACTTTTATCATACTTTAATAAAACTACCTTGTACAATGAGTTTCCAAAGGAAAAGGCAATTTTCAAGTAAAAAAGCAATCTTCAAGTCAAAATTATTAAACAAAAAGTTCCTTAAATCTCTGTACTTCGCAATACAGTCTATGGAAATCAGCATGTCAAAAAGAGGGACTTATAACTGTACAAATGGTAATGTCTTCACATAGCTAAAAATTTATAATGCTGCTACTGGTTCTTCATCTGTTGCAGCTTAAAGAATCTCTCTGCACCAAGAAACCGTGTAGAATAATGAAAGCAAAGTTAACACAGATAGCTGTAGAAATGACTCACTTAAACCTTTCAAAACATTAATTTCATGTTCCTTTTTACCTAGTAGCTTGGGGGGGGTATTCACAAATATCTTATTTGTTTTATGGCTATATTTAGAGGTAAAGATCAATAAAATTATTATTAGCAATTTAGTTTTTAATTGGACAAATAGTCCTTTAAGTTTATGGACACTGACCACCAAATTATTAATAACCATTTAGGGTGTTTCTTAAGTGAAGGGGCTGTGAGAGCCACATCCCATATACATTCTGATGATGTGTCTCTCCATTTTAGAAGACAGTTCTATTTAGAAGTAGTGCTTGTTACCCTATCATTGAGTAGTGATGAGAAATTACTGTCACTTAGTGTTTAGGACAGTGCAAATTGGCCATTTTGTTAATTTATACGGGGTGTCCAGCCACAAGAATCATCACATCCTGTCTTTCTTCATCACAATAAAATCATATTGTTCAAGCACACAAGTATGACACTTCCATAAACCCTGAAACTACAAAGCTGCTAACCTTGTACTTGTGCTTGTTGACATCTCCATATGCATGCACACCCCATCTCTTGGCTCATCAAACCAGCATCTGCAGCCAGCCACTGACAGGGCACTGAAGTAACATCTTCATTCTCTGTTAGACTAGGGAGCTAAATCACCTCTAACATCTGAGTGGAAGTTTAGTTTCTGTATTTGAAACTCATTAGCTAATTTGAAGCAAGTATCACCAATCCTACCTTAGAACCAAAATCTGCATAGGGACATTTTAAAGGCAGGTGGTAAGGCCTGGCCATTCTGCTCTTGAAGGAACTAGGCAATGAACGTAAACCCATGTTCCTGCCTGGGCACATGTGACTGCATCTTACATCTCACATACATTCTTTATTTTGTTTGAGCATATAAAATATTCTTTCTGATTCTAATTTTATTTAGTCCTGTGATAAAAATGGCTTAATTTTGGAAACTATAAAATACAAATTTAAAAGCACTTCTTAGGGCTGGCAAATATATTCAAAGTTCCTGCCTAAGTGAATTTTATTTTATGGAGGCTATTAGAAGAATGTTTTAAGAGTTATTAATTTTAATAGACTTTTCCAAAAAATTGTTTGTCTTTAAAAAATTATAATTATAATTCTAAATCTAATTCTACCTTAGGTGATTATAAGGATGAAGTAGAACTTATTCTAGAATTATTTGACTTAACAGTATTTTGTTTTGCTTCTGAAACACTATTCATTTTTTTTTTTTGCAAATGATGTCTATTTTAAGTTTTGTCACACACATGAACATCCTGAAAAAAATCTATTCAAATCCTTGAGCAATTCTTCCCAATAAGATTCTGCACTGAACTAGCCAGGATCCCCCATAGACTGTACATGTCTCTAGAGTATGCCTCAATGCTAGTGTTTGCTGTCTGAGTCTCATTATCTGTAGTCATAAAAATCCCACACTCAGTCCACATTTCAGCTGTGAATTCCCAAGTGTATCCCATGCTTCTTGTGTCTCTCTTTGCTTTGATCTTCTGTCTTCCAGATAACTGGAAGGGCTCCTCTCTCCTTACAACTGACCGTTTTGTTGAGGTCTGTTCTTTCACCTCCTGAAGTCTTATTTATCCTACCAGCAATTTATCTGCAGCTGCCTATAAAAACATCAAACTTCATACCTCCAAAAGGTCATTTTTTTCTACATTTCTTACTATGGTATTTCTCCTAAGCAGAAGGTCCACATGCCCACAGGTCATCCTCTTTTTTGACTTTGCCATTCCTATCTGTACCTGGTTTAAGTTACACAAGGCTAATAATCAGAGAAATAAAGCAAAAACTGTATTTGTATGGAAATAAATTATTTAAAAGATGATTTACCATAAACGCAGAGAGACATTTATATTTCTATGTACAAAATATCCACAATTGGTTCATTATGTTTCAATTAAAAAGAGATTGATTTATCTCGTGTTTATCTTGTTTGCATGTCCATAATTGTATCAGGCAAATGTGGTGGCCGTGGAGGCCAGAAGAGAGCACTAGGTCTCCTGGAGTTGGAGTTACAGTTTTAACACTTTGGGGAGGATGCTGGGAACTGAACCCAGGTCTGTTACAGAAAAAGGAGGCACTCTTAACTGCGTACCTCTAATCCCTAACTCTGGTTTCTGAAGTTAAGAGTAATGTTTATCATCCTCAAATCCTAAAATTTCAAGTCACATCATGCATATATTGGAGTATTCAAAAGTTAAGAGCAGTCATGTTTTACTCTTATCAGAAAATTTCTGAAAACA
The DNA here is from genome assembly GCF_947179515.1 of Apodemus sylvaticus. Lineage (NCBI taxonomy): Eukaryota > Metazoa > Chordata > Mammalia > Rodentia > Muridae > Apodemus > Apodemus sylvaticus. Next base: position 76,412,936 of record NC_067477.1, on the reverse strand, counting down.
ACACTACCAGGTTTTCAGTGACTTCAAAATCTAAAACAGTTATACTGAAAATAAGCAATTAAGTATTTTGCATCCACTGTTCCTACATGGTCACTATTATTAAGGGATACTTTCCACCATCTTTTCTGGTTTCATAGTGTCTATGAGTGGTTAGCCTAATTCAGCCATGAAAATGTGGTCAGATTAGCTTTAGAGGTCTAGGACAGAGTGTTATTTGATTACATGGTGTAAAGGGCTAGTTAATAAGATGGCTCAGTGTGTGTGGGCATCTGTGGACTCACTCCAGGAGTAACTGTACTAGGAATGTCCCTCCAGCTTGCTTCAAACTTTGTGTTGTAAACTCATACTATACCTGACACTCACGAGTATCTAGAATGTTTGTAGAGGTGCTGCCACATTTTTTTTTCTTTTACACACATTATTTTTTCTTCTCTGTGTAAGCTAGGACAGTGATGGGGAGACTGAACCCTATTTTGTCTGGCTCTGGAAAGGACAGACGATGAACAATAGTCTCCAAAAAAAAAAAAAAAACTTCAAAAGGGAAAAAAGGTTTAATATTACTTATTTGACTTAATGTTATTTTGTTTAGCTTATGAAACAGTCTTCATTTTTGCGAATGATGTCTATTTTAAGTGGCACAGTATCCGTGCTTGGGAGGTGGAGCAGGAATGAGGACTAGGAAGCCATCCATGCTTTCTAGCACAGAAGCACTTCAAGCCACCACTGTTACTCTGAGACGACAAGCACTCTAGACAGTTACATGGAAAGGAAAGCTGTTAAAGTCAACTGCAGGGAATCAGAGAACTTGTAAAATGATACAATATGGCAGAGAAATCTATTTTAAAAGTGAGAATAATTTAGACTAGTCTTGCTCCTTTAAAATATAAGGTTTTACTAAACTGAAGTTTTGTTATAGAAGAAGGGCTATTTGCAATTATTCACAGGTTAAATCAAAAAAGGCTACTCCTGTTATTATTAAGGTCTTCCCATATCCATTTTGTTACAGATGTACTCAAACATATGCTCAAGAATTCTTAACTCTAGTTAGCGGAAAAGTGTAACTGAAAATTAAAAATGTTTTACTATGAAATGTAGGGCTCTCAATTTTTTGTTTTTCACCAGATTCAATATTTAACTTAAGAAGCAAAAGATGAAAATAGGTGCGCACACTATGTGCTCAGTGATGCAGACAATGGGAAGGAGGCATGGGGCATGCGGCTTGAGCCGGACATTTTCAGCTTGAAATATCTTAGATCCTGAAGTGAAAATGTCAAGCAGATGAATGAATGGTTGTGGCTCTGGAGAGTAGAACAGGCTTGAGAGTTAAGGAGAAACTTTGTGTCATGGAAATATACAGTGTTATCCAGAGAGGGTAAGTACACAGAGTGCTTAAATAATGACCAATAAAATATTAAGGGGGTGAAAGGTCAACTTTAAAAATCATCAAAGATATCAAATCAGTAAATTAGCTACTGTGAGGCTACATTATGAACATGCATGTGGGTATATATACTTGAACACCTACACTAACAGTGGGTGTTCTGGACATGAAGGAAGCATGGGGAGAATGCATCTATTTAATTGAGTCCCCCCAAAATAAAAAAAAGTCCAAACCAAAAACAGTCCAAAACAATCTTAAAAACCATGATTATAATTTGTATATAGAAATCTCCAGAGCAAGAAATCTAACCCTATTTATTTATAGGTAAGTCTACTAATGTACCCTCAGACTGAAAAACACTTTTTTAATAATATGCCTTTGTACCTAAATCACATTAATTAGCAAACGTTCTTAATCCTAAACTAATACCAACACTGAAACTTTAATAAGTATCAAGCTGTTTAAATATATGTGTCATCTTGCCCCCCATGGGTCATTACTTTAGAAACTCCACAAGTTTTGATATGAACCTGGGCTCAAGAACTTATGATAAATATGAAAGATAAAAATACTATATATATATATATATAAAATACAATAATTAAATTTTCTATAATTTTATAGCCTGAAACAATACCCATTCCTTTACAGTAAATAAGCATCTCTCTAGATAGAACATCTCTCCAGGGATCCCTCCTGACACACACTAGCACATTCTAGGTTATACAATAATGCAGGGCATTTTACAGCTCGGGGGCACATGTGATATCAAGTATTTCCCCTGAGAGATTTCTAATTTTTATTTAACATTGATTTGTCCTGTTGTTAGTGTTAGCTAACTTTTAGAAGGAAAGACATAGTAATAAAAAGCTAGTAATTTTCATATTTCTGCTATCACCCTGATGCATTCAAACACCCAACATGGCAGACAATTTCTGACCATTAAAAAGAGGAAAATGCTTCTTGGAAACTTACTTCCTCTCAGCTCACAGGCCTTTCCCATCACTTTCATAGGTTCTCACTTAACTATCTGCAATACCAGAAAGGCTTCAAGAATTATACTCTAAAGACCAGGTTGTTTCCCTCTATTTGCCAGTGTAAACATTATTGAAATACATACACATACATCTATATAGCTACACATCAGAAGAGTCCTTAGGTGAGATTCTTAAGAGCTGTACCACAGTACTTTATGAAGAACACCAAGTGAATGCTCATGTGTGTCTATTTAACAACATTTCACTTCTAAGCACACACGTTGCTTCTGAATCTGATACATGTGTATCATATATACTTAAGTAAAATTCTATCTGAGAAAAAGGATAACCTTGTGACAAACAAAATGCAGCTGAGCCTGATGGTGGTGAAGATGAACCTGCTTTTCTTGGACATTTCTATTCCTTCCCTGTCAATTACCTTTCCTGAACCTCACTCATTTTCCTATTAGATATGTAAAATTTTTCCATAGGAATTGAGAAACACTTTATATATCAGGGATGTTAGGATAGCTGAATAGAAGGAAAGTGTAGCAAAGACTATATATTCTTTAAGTTCAATCTCTATATTCAATAAACCAATTTCTTCTATTTTCTTTACACGATTACAGTCAATTCCTGAGCAAAGTTACATTTGAAGGATTCTATAAAACATACAATCCTGTTCTATCTAATGGCAGTCATTCAACATGTTCTTTCTCAGAACCTACTACCTACTATGTATACCCCAGGTTATGTTTCATATACCAGAGAAAACTCCTATTGTCATACAACGTAATGTTCTAAAGGAGTGATAGGACACCCAGTATACAACAGGTGTATTAGGAAGAAAGTGTACAGTTCTCCCAAGACAACAGAACAAAATGCACCAAGAACAATGCAATCAGGAGTGCTGGAGTAGGGGGAGGCCAGAGGGCACTGAACAAGGCAGTCAGGTGGTCTTCTGGAGGAGACTGATTTGGAATAAATAGTCTTGAAAGACCACAATGGCTTTAAGCAAACAGGTCTCTGAAATTCGAATTTCACATGTAGAAAGACAGGAGCTGAGGAAGAATCTGTCAGAATCTGAAAGGAATAGCAACCGTGTGATGTCAACATCCAGAGTGAGTGAGGGGTAGTGTTGGGATCAGGTCAAAGTAGCAGTGTAGTCAGAGACAGAGCGTCACAAGAGCTGATGCAGTGCTGGGTATATTGGTTTTTACCAGGTAAACTGGTTTACAGCAGTTCAGATGTAGGCAAGAGCATACAAAGTTTTGACAGCTTAAAAGGAGGTTTAGGGTAGTCTCTGGAAATGTTGAAATGAAGGGAGCACTTAGATGTGTAAGTCAAAACAAATTAAGCAGGCAGATGCATGCAGTCTGCAGTTGCACTGTGAGAGGCAAGGTCAAGGAACTTGGGACCTGAAGCTTAAATTTTATAAAATATTTTTGAAAATTATAAATTTAAATCATGAATATTAAAACATGATAAGAATCTTGTGTGAACCTACATAAAGAGTCTATTAATTTATGGTTGCTTGAATATGGTTTGAGAGACAGCTTTTGTCTTCTCTACAGTTCATGTGGTATAATTTTTTTAAAAATTATTAGATATTTTCTATGTTTACATTTAAAATGTTATCCCTTTTCCTAGTCCCCCCCCAAAATACTCTTTCCCATCCCCCTCCCCCTGTTTCTATGAGGGTATTATCCCACCTACATACCTACTTCCAATTCTCCTTTCCCTGGGGCATCCAGCCTTCACAGGACTAAGGGCCTTTCTTCCCATTGATGGCTGACAAGGCCATCCTCTGCTACATATGCAGCTGGAGCCATGGGTTGCTCCATGTGTACTCATTGGTTGGTGGCTTAGTCTCTGGGAGTTCTTGGAGGGGGGACTAGTTTGTTGATAATGTTGTTATTCCTATTGGGCTACAAGCCCCTTCAGCTCCTTTGATCCTTTTCCTAACTTCTCCTTTGGGGACCCCATGGTTGGCTGTGAGCATACACCTCTGTATTTATCAGGCTCTGCCAGAGCCTCCCAGGAGACAGCTGTATCAGGTGCCTGTCCACAATCATGTGCTATAATTTGACCCCAATACAACAGTGCTGGGAGGGCAGGGCATTCAGCAGTGCACACATTTTGAGGGTTCTACCCTTACTATAGGGTTAATTCTGCTACATGACATATGTTTGTGGGAATGCTTTCTGTCTCTTCTGCCATGTGAAGACACTGTGTTGGTTCCTTTCTTTAACTTCTGCCATTTGCCACGTGAGTATGCTGCAAGAAAACTATTAGATGTTGGGTCTTAGACGGTCCATCTTCTGGATCTGTGAGAAACGTTCTTTATACAGTAGCAGGTAAGGCATGAAAGCAGCACAAAATGCCTGAAGCACACATACTGTACATAGCAGACATAAAAGGCAGTGCACAGGATATTCACAAGTCCCATAAACAGCACATCCGTAAGTGACATGCTACAGGAGGGAGAATGGGAGAGTGGAAGCAGGATCAGCATAGCATAGTCAAAGCTGAATGGTGGATTCCAAGAACAGGAAGTGCATCACAGATGTGGATGTACACAAATGGGTACACAGTTACCAACAGGCCAAAACATGTGGACTGAGAAGACATAGCCTGGGACCATCAGTGTGGCTATCACTCTGAATATCGGGGGAGTGGTAGAAGGGAGAGCCCCACTGGAGTACATTTTGGAACAGAGAGAACACAAGAAACAGAATAGAGATAATACTTTTGTGGATTTTGCAATGAAGGATGAGAAGAGGGATTAGTTTGTGGAGGAAAGGGGAACTAATGAAAGAAGGCTGTTCAGTGTTTTAAGATTAGAGACAGGATGAGGAGGAAGACACGTGGGTAAGGAGCAGGGTGCATATGGTCACAATACAACCCGTACATGTGTGAGAGGGTCAAAGTCTGAAAAGAAAAAGGATACGAGAGAAACAACAACATGCACACTGTAATATTGTAGTAGAGTCAAAACTTGACAAAGACTAATTAGAGAGAAGCTCTGCTTCAGTAATAGGAAAAGGATATGCTTATTGTGCAAGTGAGATAGCTGACTTTGGTAGGAACAGAGAGCAAGGCCTGTGGAAATGAATGAAAAGGCAAATGGCATGTATGTGAAGTGTTGGTCTAGTAAGTACTATCGACATTAGTTTAGGGAAGTTCTCTTTTAGTTTCAGTGGAGTATCTGTAAGGTTATAGGCTAAGAAAGGGGAAGTAGCAAGATCGATGTCAGAAAAGGGGAAGAAAAGACAGTTCTGAGCCTGTACCTTTTATCTCTGCCCCCACCTGATAACCATACACCAGTGGCTGACTTATAAAAGTCTGACAAGACGACTGAGTATATAAGCATCTTCTTGGAATTGATAAATGCTACTGATCCTGTTGATACTCCTGAAAGTTTAACCAATTCTCTTTGCCTTATAGTTTTTTTCACTTGAAACCCTCATAAATAAATAAAAAAAGGTATAAACATTCATCTTGAACTATTATACAGATGACAAAGAAAATAAAATGTAGCAGTGCCAGCTTTATCAACTGTTTCTAACAGAGAACAAGGCATTTCACTACAAAGTAAAAGCAACGGCATCCTCTCTAGACTGTCATTGTACAACTAAGCTAAGGGCAGTGAACCTGACCATAGAAATATCTTGGACTTCATAAACAGACAATACTAGTATTGGTATGCTGACTTGAACATTTAAAATAAGCTATTTACCAAGCAATTTCCTTGTTAAAATTAATATTTTTCACACTTCCTTTAAATGAAGACACTCAGACCCTGCAGCATAGTGAGAAGAGCTGGGGACTCTCATATGTCAGATTAAAGGCTCTGAGAGCCTAGCATCTGAGCTTCACATGGGCTTACTCAGCAGATAAAGGCCAAGGCAAGGTCCTCACTGCAGATGGCTGCTCTAGGGTTGACTTCTCACTCTCTATTTACAAGGCCCATCACACAGTGGATCCTCGTTTTCATGGGCGTTACTATTGCACAATGATGTGGCTGAAAGTGTGACCCTAGTAAACATGTTAACCAGGCTGAAGACTAAATAGAAGGCAAGTGCTAAAAATGGTAATCTTCACAATGTAATGTGTTGGAATGATGGCTCTGCACAACAAGCATATCCTTTCAATTACTGTTATGGTTTTCATTTCCTTTTGCATATTTACAATTGTGTTCTGCATAACAGTAACACAAATGACTAATCACAAATGAGAACTTGATCAAAATCATTTAGTTAATGTTGATTAGAAAACAACATAGATGTTAATTTTCAAGTGTATTCTGATTTGCTTATAGAAATTTTCTTAAGGGGAGATTTTTTTCCTGTTTTTACAGCAGGGTTATACAAGTCATAACACACGGTAGTAATTTTTAACCTAAAATAGAAATCCCTGATTCTTTTCCATTTCTATCAGTTATGAGTTGAAACATATATAGCTTCTCGGCTTTTTGGCTAAGATCAAGTGAAACATATTTGAAAATAGCTGGGGAATATAAACTAAGTTCAAATTAGTATTTATCTATGTGTATATCAATATGTGTGTATGAATATATACATATATATCTAGTATTTTACTTTTGTAAAGCTTAAGATTCTTACATTGAGCCATATTTTCCTGAACAGACTGTTTTTATAGATATAAATCAGTAAATTATCTAGGACAATTCACAAGAAATGCTCTATATTTGAAGTAGGAGTGAACAACAAAGATGACATTCCTTTACTACTACCATCTGATGGGAACCTACCATGAAGGAGTACAGGGGAGAGCTACAAGTTACTAAGAATGGAATGTTATTGATAAGCTACAATTCTTTCAATAAATTAAGGATTTGCTCTTCTTCATTTAATGCTTGCTTCATGTGATCCAGGAGCTATGCTTCTTTGTACACAAACAGAAAGAAAAAAAAAAAGAAGAAAGAAAACAGTATGAATAACAAAACATATCAGTGCAGTAGACAGATTATGAAATACAGTGCCTAAATTTCAAATTATTAGGATAAAATACTTGGCAGAAGCAAGTGTGATAACAGATCTAGAGGGTATCAGAATTAACAAGAAAGGAGATATCCTTGGCCTTTTAAGGAATCACTTAATAAAACTCCACATTATTATAAATAAACTACAGGTCTAATTTCAGAGACAAAATTGGTAGATTAGCTTTCTATGTATCATCTTACTTTGAGAAAAATTGGTCTTGTTTATGCTGTACTCATCTGTCCAGCTTTTGTTGAGAAATCAAACCCTAATAGAGCATAGGAGAGAAATTTAAAACACAAGGCAGTCATTCCCTTGGTGAGTTTCTCAACCACAGAATTACAGCATGGGGAAACAAGCAGAAAAGGGAGGCTGGAGAAGACAGTCTTCAGAGAATAGTACTGAAAATGCCTTCCCAGCAGACCTGAACTCCAGGGACAAAATGGCAGCACTATGACATTCTTGTGGTTAACAAAAGGGTTGTTTCATAGAAAGAAAATCAAACTCCTACTGTAAACACACATCCTAAGAGTGCTTAGATTTGCTTAAGCCATTTCATTTTCCCTAGGTTGCAAAATTATTACAATCACTCAATGAGCAAAATGATCCTGATTGCCTTAAATTAAATAATGTGAGAAATGAAATGTGTAGCAATACCTTGTTAGTGAACTAATAAAAGTATGAAAATATAAGATGTTAATATTTAAATAATCACACGAAGCCTTAGTTAGTAAAAGTGAAAAGCAGAAACAATAAGAAAGTACTTCTCTTCTAAATAAAACTCAACTCACACAAAGTGAAAATATGTTTAAACATTTTAATACCTATATTACTCAACAAATTTGAAAAGTGGCCTCCAAGTATTTAGTTGCAAAACAATTGTCAAAATGAAGTAATAAGATCTAATTTTCATTGCACGGTTTGATACTTCTGCAATGAATGTGATTAAGAGTGCTTTATAAAGAAAATATATTGTGTTTGTAATTATTAAATAACACTAAAATTATACCATTTTCAAGCAAGAAATGCTTATTGTTGAACTGTTAAACAAAGTAAGGCTGGTTTCAAAAAGTAAAATTATTTTCACCTTTAAAGACACATCTATGCTCAATTTTAATACATTTCAAACCCATGTGATATGCTTAATTTATTTATGAAAACTACTGAGAAGATAGATTGGAAGGGATGAAAAGACCAACTCAATAATTGACCATCAGGAGTTTGTTAAGTGATCACCGTTTCAAGAAGTCCCAAATTCTGATTAAGTCTACTCCCTAAATATTTTCTGTTAATGAAGTTAAAATGCATGTAAAATTAAAAAAAATGATTGATATTTATTTATTAGGTTATTTGGAATCTGATCATGGTGCATATATGCAAATGAACGAATAAAGCCTTAACCCACCAGTATCTTTTCCTCCAGTTGGCACAAGCGCTGTGAAAGTGTGGTGTAGATGAAAGGATGATACTGTACCTGATTGGCTCTGGAGGTGGTCATGGGGTCAGATGGAGAGGACTTGGTGGTAGTTGGGGAAGATGGCAATGTCTGGGAACAAAGCAGTTCAGGAGCAAATCAACGTTTATGAGCTTTATGCTGATCATTAAACAAAACAAAACAAAATAAAATGTAATATAACGAGAACAAAATCCTATGAACAAAGTTTCCACCTAGTTGTTCAAATTTAATGGAACTTAAGGTCAACTGAGTAACTAATACATGTAAATAGGCATGCATAAGCATGTAAACATAAATTCATGACTTGAAATCATGGCGGTGACTGATAGGAACTCACATGAGTGCTAAAGGCATCCTGCCCTTATGCATGAAGAGCAGTCCCATTTCTTTCCCTCTAATTTGCTTTGGGGAAAAGAGATGTCAAAGAAAATTCAAGAAGTTAGATGAATAAAATTGGAAGAGCCACTTTCCTATCAATGAATACAGTCGGAGATTTGAAGAAGTGGTGAAATGAAGTTTACTTTGGCATAAAAGTATCCACCTACTTAATATGTTGACCATCACCAACAAGCTGATTCCACACAAATTTAGGGATCCATACATAAAAGCAATTTAATTTGAAGTTCTGAGTTCTTAATAGCACATTATCTTCTAAAATATTAAATTTTAATACACTTAGAGCCATCTGAAAATGTAAACATTAACCTCATTAATAAACATGTAACTGACAGCATTCTAAAAATGATCATTATTTATCATTTATGCTAAATGGTACATTTTAAATGAAGTATAATGTATTGTGCATCATCTACCTCTGTTCGAAATAACCACAAGATACTATGAACTATTTTTTCTGTCCATTTCTAAGCACATGATAGGCTACAGAAAGTGTCACAGCAAACTATACATATTCACTGAGTCATTCACCCAGAACTTTTTAAAACGTTTAATTTCTAGCAAGGCAGTAAATTTAAGGGGTTCAGAGTCTTGTTCAAGTGTTGTATTATGCTTAACATATAATATGGCCAGGCAAGACCCTTTAAAGGAGTATTTCTTAATAGGCAAATAGGATAGTTTTCTATAGTTTAGACAAGCCTATATAAAGGGAATTATCTGTTACTTTGTTGCATGTCTATCAGTTACTGATATATGAGCAAAGACCTAACTTAGAGGTTTGACAGTACAAGGAAAAGTACATGAACGTGCATGTGGTCAGATATTTGTATTTCTCGTGTCAGAACTTTCCAATTTAGACAGCATAAAGCAGTACAGAATAAAATCAATGATAAATTTGATCAACTCACTGACTTCTAGTAATACCATCAAACTACTTGCACCATTAGTCTATCCTTCATTAATTAATACCTTCCCTTAAAGTACTTTATTTCTTGAAACCTACAACACCTAGAGAAATAGTTGGTCTAATATGGAGTTGAGCCAAGGACTTTTTCAAGCAACACAATTACACACACACACACACACACACACACACACACACACACACACACACGGGAAAGGTACTATGTCAGGGGTAAACCCTTATGAAGACTTAACAGCTTCAACTCTTTTATTTTCTATTTTGACACTTTGCAAATACTTCTTGTCAGTCTTCTAGAGAAACAATACTTTCCATCATTGAAAGTCACTTTCACATATATTTTCTTTTCCATGCAATGATATACTGAAGCCTTGTTAACATCATGCTATTGCATGTTGTATGAATTCAACACTAAAGGTTTCATTTTCTCAACCTAGCTTAATGACATGGTATCATAGGATGGATCGCATACATTCAAACATCTGTTCTGTACTAACCTAGGGCCAACACTCAAATTCATGAATAAATAACTGTTAAATCTAGAGTCCCTGTCTCCTGTTATAAGTTCACTTCATACTGATCCCAGATGCTGAATGTCGATGTTCATCAGAATAGAATGAGTGTGAAGTACTAAATAATATCATCTTGTTGAGATACAAATCCTCAAGAGGTGCTTAACTAGGGCAAAGATGTAGATGTAAAAGTAGCAATATGAGGCTCAGAATTTGTAATAACTTAGATTCAGATGATCTTTCAAGATTTTATTGCTATTCTTTAGGATTTTCATATATTCTTAATATCTAGTAATAATTGATATAACTCATATTCGTCAAAATTGTCCTTAATAATTCAGTTACTTTCTCTTTCTTTTACTAATGAAATAAATAATTTAAACCTAGGACTTACATTTCTGTGCTTTAAATATCTTAAGATTTTATCATTAAGCACAATGATTAAATAAGGAGGTACATTTTAATATTTTACGTAGGTGAGAATTAATCAAATGTGTATTGTCAAGGATAAGCTTACTGCAGCATCGTTGAAAAGAGTTGGTGTATTTTTTAAGGTGACATATTTGATGTAATAATGACAGAAAAATGTGACAACTTTCCTAGCTACTACTCACACAGATCCTTTGACGCACAAATGCATCATTTTTGTAATTTGCAATAATAAATATATGTCAAGCAGTTTTCATTTCTGTTGCTTTTTCAAATTCCAGAAGGAAAACTGCCCTAATAAACAGATGAAAATGAATATATTACAATAGTGCTTTTAATTTAAGGCTCATATTAATTAGGCCAGTGGAATAGTTGGAAAAACTGTTTTTAATTTCATAGATAAGGATGACAAATCCTTGTAAAGTGTTTTGACATTAACTATAGGAGTACAATGATTTTATGTTATAAAGAAAATATTTATATCAACTTACTCTGCCTTTATTAATATATAGTAACTATAAAATGCTACCAATTAAATCACATTGTGAATATGTAATTAACTGACTATCCTAGTAACACCAATAGTTGGATACATTTAAATTTGTAATGTAGAGCATTTGTAAAGCACATATTTTTATAATATGTTTTTTGAGGTTCAAGAAGCTTTGAGCCCTGCTTCTTATTTTCTCCTTTTGAAGGAGAAGCCTTTTTTACCTATAATAATTGAATGACTATTCAACAATTCATAGATCCTATGGGCCAAATTATGTGTTTCAGAAGGATGATTTTTTTTTTAAAACAGAGTTTCATTATATAGCCTTGACTGGCTTGGAATTTGGTAAGTAGACTAAAATGGCTTTGAACCCACAGAGATCTGTGTGCTTCTTCCTAAAACTGTGGACTATTTGAAATATAAAGTCTTTTTTTTTAAATATCAAGATTTTTTAACCTTAGACATTTTGTAAAATATTGATGTAACTAAGCTTTTAGGAATTAAGAACTAAAATGTTTTAAGAAAGTATATGATGATTTCTTGTCAAAATGAGTTTTGTTGACATGGGTACTATTCCATAAACAAACTGTACAACAAATGTGACTTTTCTTCTAAGAATTCTGTAACAGTCAGTTTTTAAGGACATGTAGAATTTACAGGTAAATCACGAAAAGCAATGAACAACAGATCTCAATATGGTCTCTTCATGAGCATCTGCCAACCATCCAGTAACTTTATTCTACTAATCACGAAGTTCCCCAAACTTTGTAATGTTATATTAAACAAGCCCAGCATACTCCTCCTTAAGAACAAAGTATTTAAATAGCAACTCTCCAATTAGCGTGTTTGTGAATACCCTGTCTGTCTCACAACATTAACATTAGTCTACTGGTCTATACATAGCTATTTTCTCACCAATAACAATGCTTCATCTGGTTTTGTTTTAAGCACTAGGAACAAAGTACAGAGAAACTTTTAGTTTTAAAAATAATCTTTAAGATGAATTAAAGATACCCCCTCAGAAAATGAAGAATAACCTTATAGTCTATAATACCCTTTAGCCAAACATGTAAGGTCTTGCTGATCTGTCCTTGATCTTACTTAACTAACATTAATTTTCTCTAAACATTAGTAGATATATTCCAAGTCAGTCAGTCTTGTTACTGTTTAAGAGCTGTGATAGCCTTCTCTTCAATTTCATCATATCTCACCCATCTAAAATGGGCCTTTCCCTATCGTGCTTGCCTAAGTAGGCAATCTTCTCTGAGATTTATGGTACACTGTTTATATTGCACCTCTAAAATATAAATATGCTTTCAAATTTTCATAGGTTAAGAAATAGTACACCACAGAGTAGTTCAAGTGAAAGGGGTATGATTTTGTGCATTTTATAATTAAGAAATTATTTTAATAAATTTATGTTTGAATAAATGATGTTCAAAAGTTGATGAATTTTGCCAACTTATGACCAAAGTAAAATTTGGGGCAGACTTTAAAAAATACTAGTATTTTTTAAATGTAAGAAAATTCTTCAAGTTCTCTTAGTTTTTTCCTTATAACGTTTGGATTTTAAAAAGGATCAAGAATTACTTTACTGTCCTGTACGGCGACTTTCAGGGTGTGAGCATGTAGGAAACTACACATGTATGATGCTACCAGTCAAAAGGAAAGGTGTGTTTGGATAGAGTATTATGGTTTATAAAATGTATTCAGTCAGTGACCCGTATCTGAGAGGTATATGGATAAACAGTAGGATATAAATTATTAGAAATCCCCAGTACATGGTGTGAAGAGTCATCACTTTTAAAATCTGATATCCTAAGAACTACATTTGCCTTATGATTTACACTACAAATTTTAACTTACAGTTTAAAACTGTCAACCTAAAACAACCAACCAGGATATAATAATGGGAACACTAGCAAAATTCATAATTTATTTTTTTAACTGAATCTATTTTCTGTAAAAGATAGATAATTGGCTCCAACATTTTAAGTCCAATTTTATTTTATCAATAACCTTGTGTAGAATAATATTTGTAACTAATACTTGAAAAAATTATTTTGGGGACTGAAGACCACATCCAAAGCAAATATGTTACTTGTTATGACTAACACTCTTGGCAAGACAGCTTCAGATTCGATGAATTAAAATTCAAACTTGTAAGCATAAGGAAAAACATTTTATCTACTTTATGACTAAATAACTTACTTAACAAATACTTATTTTATAGGTTGAAACTGGGATTTTTTTCCTTGAGAATAAAATCATAGCTATTTAAATTTATATACTTGACAACTATTTAGATCATGGCTTGATATTAAATATTAAATTGGTGAACTAGATACCTAAAACATTAAACAAAATTACAGTTTAGAGCACATGATATATCTCTGTAGGAGATCAGAAAGACATTTCTCCTACAGCTTTCAGAAACTTGCTACAGTGGTTACACTGTATAGACAGTGTATGTTAAATATGGTGTCTCAGCACAATCACTCTTGTTTCTGGCTCCCTCACAATGAGTTACTCTGTTATCCATTCCATCGCTGATTACATAAAAATGAAGTGTTTCACAATAATTTTTAATCGTATGAATTTTAAGACATGTAAATGAGTGTGAGTATATGAAACTAGGTAAATAAATATATCTTAAATAAAATAAAAATTAAACAGGGCAAACAAACAAAAATCAGCCCCCTGCTTTAAAATTCTGGTGGGGTTCATCAGTCTACATTGGTCCTGCATGTATGTGAGCAGCCAGTCTTTTGCAACCATAGCAAAAACTAGAATTTTAATGAGTGAGAGTACTATTTGATGGTACCCTGTATTTGATCCAACACAAATAATAAGAGGAATCTCATATTATTTTCTAGACACAGTTTTATTCTATTCAAAGAATAATTCTATGTCTATTTAAAAAGAAAACATCAAAATGGTAAGCTAAATGTTTGAATGCCTCCATGGATATTACAGAAAAAAAGGGGGAAGCAATGCAGTGGACTGGGTGATGGTATTGTGAAAAGAGAGCCAATGCTTCAGTGCTCCTGCAGGACGTTTCTAGCCCCACAGGATCTCAACCTGGATGTCTGCTTCTATACACCTTGCCTTCCAATCTGACAACATCCTGATATCACTGCCAAGTCAACGGTACTTGGACTATATTCTGTTCACCTGTCATTGATAGAATAAGCTCTTCAAACTACTAAATTATCATGACTAAAGAAAGACTAGCATGTAGAGCTCTAAGGTATATGGATACTATCACGTGTCCATAGGGAGGTACTTTGATAGAGTTCTGGACTAACTGAACTATTCAACATTGATGGATACTCTTGCTAGTGATTTTTATATGGAGTAAGGGCTAGTTTCTTATGGTTTAAATAAGGAAGTACTTTTGAAATAGACTATTAATAGATAATTAAATATTAGTCTATAATTTGAGCATATATTTACTACTTATAAATTTTAAAGTTGATAAATGATTAGTATTATATCTAACTATTGATAATGTTATGATAGAGTCATAATACTTGTTAACATATTTTCAATTCAGAAACATGAAATTAATAGAACTTTCAGCTACATTTCAAATTTATTACAATGAAAATAAATCTGTTAGTTGATGAATAATAATACATTTATTCTAAAAATCACAGTCTCTTCATAATAAAACTAATTCACAAATTAAATGGCTAAGTAAAAGGGCAAAAAAGTAGAGAGTAATTATGAACATAATTCTTAAATATGTATGTCTAAAATATTTACGGTAAAAGAACCTCCATTATTTAACATCAAACAATGCCATTTCCCTATATTATCTCAAGAATTACTCAGTCTTAAAAATTTACAATGTTTTTTCTCTCAAGAAAAATTTTCTTTACAAAAAATTCCATATATTAAAATTTAACATTCGACCTTTATAACAGATATATAAGCACTACACATGTGATACAAACGTAAGAGCTGATTGATAACAAAGAACTGAGCACTAGGTATACAACATGACTTATACATATGTGCTTATAAAATGTTAAACAAGACAAATTACCAAAACAGGAATCTATATGCAATAACTATACTGAGAACGGCAAATGTCACTAAAGTTGGGCATTGGAAATGCTGAGAATATAAATGTCATTTCCACTTTTCATAATTTTCTCAAGAATTGCTATATATTAAACAAAATATATTTCTATGAATTAATAAAACCTGTAACTCCATATTAGCAAAAAACCATCCTAGGCATGTCAGTGCCGCCTAGTATATCACTAATAAATGTAAATTTAATTAATATATTGATTTGCCAATTGAAGACTCCAAAAGTCTTCACAACCTAGATGACAACTTAAGGTAAGTGTAACCATTTCCATGCTAAGGGTAAACTGTTTCCTCTGAAAGGAATTCATACTACACTGTGGGCAGTTCTCTCCGATTTCCCAACTAAACACTCACTTGTTTGATGCGATCAGGATTAACGGTGGTCTGAGGTTGTAGGATACTGACTGGTTCTGTCTTGGCAACATTTTGGGGCATTTCTCGAATTTTTTCTGCAATGAATCCATGAACTGCATTCAGTGCTTCAATTGTTCCCTGGATCAAGCAAACCCTCTCAGTAGTACCTGCAGACAGAAGACGCATTTTCAGAAAGCATTCCTTTTCATTTTACATTGTAAAATTATGAAACCAGAGGATAGCATACCATTACTGTAACATGCATGGCTCAGAAGTTCTAATGCTCAACGGAAATAAAACTAATCATCACATCTGATTCATTTAAAGAATGATTTTACTCTTTGGTTGGTACACATGGAGGGACCCATGGCTCCAGCTGCATATGTAGCAGAAGATGGCCTTGTTGGACATCAAAGGGAGGACAGGCCCTTGGTCCAGAGAAGCCTAGATGCCCCAGAACAGGGGATTCCCAGGACATGGAAGCAGGAGTGGGTGGATTGGTGAGCAGGTGGAGAGAGGATGGGTTACAGGGACTTTGGAGGGGAAAACAGGAAAGGGGGCAACATTTGAAAGGTAAATAAAAATATCTCATTTAAAAAAAAAAGAAAAAAGATTTTAGAATTCACTCCTATTTTTGTAGTTTGAAACAGGTATTTGGGTTCCAAGAAGAACCAAAGATCCAGAGATGTGAGCACATCCCTCGTTTATGGGGATAAACACACAAGCAGTACTCATGAAAGGACTTAGTTTAGAAACAGACAGAATCTATGAAAATAGCTTTGAGGGAGCTCAGTTTTTATGGGTAAATCATAAACTTTTAAATACAAGAACAGATACCAATTTATTATTGATGCGGTGTTATAAATAAAATACAGAATATAAATGAGATTGCCATGGTCTACGTTGCAGTATAGGCATTTTACGGGCATGCCTTATGGACAATGCATGAAGAGTAAACCTGAGGTAGGCTCCAGCAGGTGTGCCTCACACAGCAGCCGCTTCCTCACTGAGCCAAACCCGGGCATGGCCGCAAGTGAGGAAGTAGCACTTTCTGAGCCTTTTCAAGCATGTACTACAGTTCCCATTGCTCCCAATGTTTCAAAAGTCAAGCCACTCTGTTCATGCAACATCGTCAAACTGCTAAGGTCCAAAGCAAACCAACAAACAATCACAAAGAGTTAATGCTGCTTTAAGGACCAATGCAAAAGACCTTTGTCATTTCTTAGAAACAGATTTGGATCACAGGAATTAGACAAAAATAAGACTATAATTATAGAACTTTATCAGTTATATTTTTATATTTTAATCAATAAAAATTTGAATTATGAAAATATATTTCCTTGGTTTCAGAAAAATTTAAGAGAGCATAGCTTATTTCTAAGACTGGATGATGAATAATCTGATTGGTGGATTTAGGCTTTCCTGTTCCTATTCATCAGCTTTAGTTACTCCTGTCTATATTGATGCATCTTTTGGTCCTAGGGCAAAACAATCTAGTTTATTGAGACACCCAGGGGGCACTTTACAAGACTGTATTAATTGTCTAGTAAATGACTAGAGAGGGTTCCCGATCAATGCAGCTAATGCAAAATGTTATTCAGGTTCTCAGACCACAAAGAACACAGATCAGATTACATCACCGCCTTCAGAGACACCACTGAGCACTCTGTGGATGCCAAAACAGTCTAGCTTAAATGATGACTTCCAAAGAAAACCTGGCACCAGGTAACTAAAGACGGACTGTAATCTGTGTTATTCTTAGAATTTTGATTTGACATCATACAAGTTGACCACAGCAACCAGTGTTTGGCAGACTGAAGACTAAAAGAAAATAAATGTAAACCGGGGATCCATAAAGAAACATGACTGTCTTAAGACAATGTTACACAGCACAGCAAACAAGGCCTTCTGAGGGCTACTGTTGCAATACATACACTGGGGATTGACTGGATTGTCTTTCCCTTATAACCAGGAAAACAGGGCAGGCCCAAAGGAAACTGCTCTATATTAGGAGACTTAGCTGAAACTCCGTTATATTATTTTAATGCCTTTTCACTCAGGTAACACAAAACCATAATTTTTAAAAGAGAGTAAAAAAAAAAAAAAGGAATACTGTCAAGTATATGACCAAACTGTGTAACACAAATGCGCCTATAAATCATAAAAGTTGCTGGGTTTTGTCATTTTAAAGGCTTTTAGACTCCATTAGTGTCTAAGTTAAACTGCCAGTTATTTATCATTTTATTTGCTTAATGGCAGCATTTAGTAGTCTCTGAACTAGAGTACAACAAAGCTGAGAATCTGCTATAGGAAAACACACACCCATCCTACATAATGAAAAGCACAGGTGTACAGGACACCATTTCTTTCAGCCCACACTTCATTTGACTCTAGTTTCATTGCAGAGTGACTCACTGACTCACTTCCTGATGGCACTGACCACCCGCTCCTGACCTTCCTTACATCTCCCCACATCCTGCCCCCTTTCCAAATGCCCCTGCTATTTTCATGTCATATATGTTGAGAAAATTTACAAAAATATTTATTGATAACACGAAAGACCCATGGCAAAGAGCAACAGTAATTTTGGAAATGACTTAATGTTTTTATTTCAAAGGCAATACCAAAAACTAAAAAAAAATACGTTTCTAAAAGAAGGTACAATTAAGCATATTCGTAGCAAAGTCTTCACAGAAATGCAGAAAAATATTTTCTGCATGCTAATGCACTTTGGGCCTTGGCACTTAGAGCAGCCTCTGGATACGCTGCTGCATGTGCACTGGGCTGCATTCTTTAACCAGCACACATGGTTCTTTAAAGATGGAGTTCCTCTATGGACACTGTGCCTTTTCCTTTGGATCTTTTCAGTGGCTAAAGAAATTAACATAATTGGAACAAGACACTTCTATTATAACTTAGACAAAAATAACAAATAAGTAAAAATTGGGTGAACAGTTAATGGGAAAATGAGCATGGAAGCATCAGTGCTTTTACTTGCTTTCATATCAGTATTAGTATGATGAAAAATGCAGACCCATATACTGATGTAGGTGGGGCAAAGCACTGCACTGAGAAATGGATGCCCCCAAACAACTGGAGCTAAATTTAATAAAACAGCCATACATGATAGTTAGAGATAACACTAAAAACTGAAAAAATGAGTACACCAATAGGAAGAAAAATTTCACCAGGGATATAAAGACATATATTGATCATTCATTCAGTTCCATTTGCAAATAAGGATTCTTTTTTATATAAGACATCTTGTCTTAAAGATATTATGATCAAATGCACTTGGTTTCAAATTTAAAGAATTGTATTTGAAGGATATCTGCAGCAATGAGAAGAATACATTACATAGCAACAAAGGCCTACTCTGAATTTGAACAGTTGTGATTATGTAGCACGAGGCTAGATAAAGCAACCACTTCTTTAGGTTAGCATTCCTGAAGGAATTCTATACATTCTTTCTGTCTCTCTGCCTCTGGCTCTGTACACACACACACACACACACACACACACACACACACACACACACAAACACACACACAAATGCACACACACACACACACACACACACCATGGCCCTATGTACCTAGGCTCTACTCAGACTAAATCATAACTAAAGATAACCCACTTATTTTAACCTATATTTTGTAATGTCACTTGGCTGATTACCTATGTTTAGAACACCTTTTCCAGGCTCCCCACCTCATCTCCTTCTCTTTCAGAATTCTTTTCTTCTCTTGATGACTCACCTCTATTTCCTGCCAAAGTCATAGGCCATAGGTTTTTTAATTGATAGGTAAAGCATCCATAAAATACACAAGATGATCTCTCTACAGTGTGGTGTCTCAACTAGGGTTCACATTGCCAAGGCAACTCTAATAAAGGACAACATTTAATTGGGGCCAGCTTACAGGTTCAGAGGTTAAGTCCATTATCAAGGAGGGAACATGACAGCTTCCAAGCAGGCATGGCCCTGGAGGGGCTGAGTTCTACATCTTTATCCAAAGGAAGCCAGGAGCAGACTGTCTTCCAGGCAGTTAGCAGGAGGGTCTCAAAGCCCACCCCTATATTGGCATACTTTCTCCAATAAGGTTACACTTCCTAATAGTGCCACTCCCTGGGCCAAGCACATTCAAACCACCACATGTAGTGATACGAATTTATAATTCCAGCTTTGGAAGAAGCCAACCTTAAACCTTAGCTCCTCTCCCAGAACTACTCAGTTATTACTTTTTCAACCATCTCACCCAAACCATCCATCACCAGTGTATCTGGGCAAACCCAACCTTCACATCACTATGCTGTTTGTTCTGTTACCAGCATTTGACTATCCTGTTGCTAAAAAAAATAAATCTGGGTTCTGATTTTTGATTTGCTCACTGATTTTATGAATATTCCCTGAGTCCGTACTCTGCACACACTACACTGAAGGCTGAAGATAACAGTGGTGGTCACATCCCCTCCCTCACTACCTGCACGCTGCATGATGGTCACAAAGTTTTTCAGAGATACTACACACAGAGAAAGCAAAGCCCGCAGCATGAAGACAAATGGACTGAAGTGGTATGGAGACTATTGGGGGTAATTAGAAAAGTGCCCAAGCTACCCTTCTAAGAAATGACAACAGTATTTAGGCTGAATTTTATCTCTGATGTGAAAAATATGATTGACTTATAAGTCTCTCTTTTTTAATGTGCAGATGATAAAGTTAATAAACGTTTGATTTGCAAGTTCAGTTGATATATGTGAAAATGAATTCTGAGAAATGGTTAAAAAAAAAACTATAGCAAGTTTAAATTATTTCTATGTCCATAAAAATGCTCTGGTTCCTCCTGAAAACTGGGCACCTCACTTCCAGAAGATCCTGCTATACCACTTCTGAGCATATACCCAAAAGATTCCCCAGCATGTAATAAGGATACATGTTCTACTATGTTCATAGCAGCCCTATTTATAATTGCCAGAAGTTGGAAAGAACCCAGGTGTCCCTCAACAGAAGAGTGGATGCAAAAAATGTGGTATATATACACAATGGAGTACTAGTAAGCCATTAGAAACAATGAATTCATGAAATTCTTAGGCAAATGGATGGAGCTAGAGAACATCATACTAAGTGAGGTAACCCAGACTCAAAAGATGAATCATGGTATGCACTCACTAATAAGTGGATATTAACCTAGAAAACTGGAATACCCAAAACATAATCCACACATCAAATGAGGTACAAGAAGAATGGAGGAGTGGCCCCTTGTTCTGGAAAGACTCAGTGAAGCAGTATAGAACAAAATCAGAACAGGGAAGTGGGAAGGGTTGGGTGGGAAAACAGGGGGAGGGAAGGGGACTGATGGGACTTTTGGGGAGTGGGTGTCCAGAAAAGGGGAAATCATTTGAAATGTAAATAAATATATCAATAAATTAAAAAAAAGAATTTAGGCAAAGACATGAAGACATACAATGAATTTCAAAACTTTACTTGCAAAGATCAAAATCAAAATAATCAGAGCTGAAAATGGTGCAGTGCGTATAGACTCTCCCACAAGCCTGGTGAACTTGAATTAGAAGCCTGGAGCCTGTGGAACGTGGAAATAATGAAGCAACTCCACAAAGTTATCATCTTACCTGTAAATCTGCTCCATGGCATGCAACTCACCTCACCTCACCTAAACGAAGGTACTCACCCACAGTGCCCACGTATTTAATTTATGCCCAGCCCAAGCTATTTGACTGCTCTTATTGCTCCTGCTTTTATTGTTAGATAAGGAATTTCACAGTAATAATAATAATAATAATAATAATAATAATAATAATAATAATTCTATTGTTATCTCCCTACTTCTAGTAAAGAAAGTTTAGGGAAAAGCATGCTTTCAATGTTTATGCTTGCTGTTACCTATATCTAATTTATTCTTTGTGACTGCATAATATTTCATTACACACACAGAACATACATTTTTATTGCTCTATTCCTTATATTCTTTTTTTCTTTTTTTTTATTATTCGATATAATTTATTTACATTTCAAATGATTTCCCCTTTTCTAGCCCCCCCACTCCCCGAAAGTCCCGCAAGCCCCCTTCTCTTCCCCTGTCCTCCCACCCACCCCTTCCCACTTCCCCGTTCTGGTTTTGCTGAATACTGTTTCACTGAGTCTTTCCAGAACCAGGGGCCACTCCTCCTTTCTTCTTGTACCTCATTTGATGTGTGGATTATGTTTTGGGTATTCCAGTTTTCTAGGTTAATATCCACTTATTAGTGAGTGCATACCATGATTCACCTTTTGAGTCTGGGTTACCTCACTGAGTATGATATTCTCTAGCTCCATCCATTTGCCTAAGAATTTCATGAATTCATTGTTTCTAATGGCTGAATAGTACTCCATTGTGTAGATATACCACATTTTTTGCATCCACTCTTCTGTTGAGGCATACCTGGGTTCTTTCCAGCATCTGGCAATTACAAATAGGGCTGCTATGAACATAGTAGAACATGTATCCTTATTACATGGTGGGGAGTCTTCTGGGTATATGCCCAGGAGTGGTATAGCAGTATTCCTTATATTCTTAACTATTTTTAATTATTATTATAGGGTTAGAAAACCACAATAAAATAAGTAAAAGTTTTACATGGGGCTCAAGATGAAGTTTGGAAGTTTTTGAAAATTCTTTAATATTTAAAAATTAAAGACTGTGACTTATACATATTTGATTTTAATACTGAATATTAAGAAATTATAAATTAAGGGATACATGATCACTTCATAAGATCATATAGACCCTTTGCTTCTATCTTTTGAATATTGTAAATATGCTGCAGTGAACATTAGTAAATAGGCATCTACTCAGGTGTCTGTTTCTGATACTTCTGTGTATATATGAATGAGCAGATTTCTAATCTGTGTTTGAAGAATTGCCAAGTGATTTTCTACAATTACACCATTTTAAATCCTCAGTATCAGTATAAGGAGATTGTAATTTTTTACCTCCTAAATTTATTCTACAATTTTATAGTGTCAATCTGCCTAAATGGATGGGCAGAGCTCATGGTAGTTAAACTGGCATTTCCCCAGGGCTTTGGTGCATCTTTCATATTTCTATTGCCCATGTGTTAGTCATTTCTTTGCATAATTCATGGGTTATCTTTATGCTTCTGAAATTACATTTTTGCCCATCCTAAAGATTGCCTTTTTCCCTGATAATTTCTTTTGTGCATACTGTTTTATTTTTTCACCTGTGTGTGTGTGTGTGTGTGTGTTTGTGCATGTATGTTCTTGAGTGTGGGTGTGCTTATACCTTGGTACACTTGTAGAGCTCAGAGGAAAACCTTTAGTGCCTGTCCTCACTTTGCATTTTGGTACTGGCAGGATCTGTGGTTGCTTGCATCTGCATACATCAGGGTAGCTGTTCTCGGACCTTTCTGGAAACTTCTGTCTTGGCTTTCCCTGGAGAAGCTCTGGGTTTACAGGTATGTGTTATCACATCTGGCTTATGACAGTTCTGGGTATTTGACCTCAGTCCTGTGTTAGCGCTTTACCCACAGAATACACATTTAATTTTTGCCCGGTCCAGTATTTAATTTTTGATGAAACCAAAAGATCTATTTATTGTTTCTTATTATTTCTGCTTTTAGTGCTAGATTTGGGATTTCACTCCCAAACCCAAGATGGCAAAGGACTCCTTTGTTTCCTAATAGATTTTTATTGTTCAATTCCTTATATTCTTAACTATTTTGAATTATTATTATAGGGTTAGCAAACCACAATAAAATAAGTAAAAGTTTTACATGGGGCTCAAGATGAAGTTGGAAGTTTTTAAAAATTCTTTAATATTTAAAAATAAAATACTGTGACTGATAACATATTTCATTTTAATACTAATGATTAAGAAATTATAAATTAAGGGAATCATGATTGTCTTAAGACCTAAGGGCTAAATATGATACGTAGAGGTTATACATCTCTAAATACTTGCCTGCAGCGCAAAATAGTTCTTTGAGACCATGCACTAAAATTAAATGACTTATACATAACAGTCTTTAAAAAAATCTAAACATTATCAAACTGTGTCCCTGTATTTTTATATTTCATTTTGTCTTTTTACATAGAAGCTTTTGTTTCTTCTATTTATAATCATTGAAATGTATTGTTACCTGAAGGAACGCTAGCCTAGATATTACTTGACCATAACACATTGTGCATTTAACCAGTCACCTGATCACACTATTCTCCACTGGCTCAGGCCTTCTGACTCCCTGGACTGTCCTTTAAGCTTCTTATCCAGCTGAAGACAGATCCTTGGACTCAAGTTCATGTACTGGCTGTGCATCTCGGTAAGGACAGAGTGCTGGCTCTCTTTCATGCATTGCCTTTGGAAGGGAATCCTTAGTCTCTGGTTTCTTGTCCACTCTCAGTGCAGTTTCTGGTCTCTTGCTTTACTCAGTAGCTTACTCTCTTCAAGTCCTTCAGTACTTTCTGTTGGGTCATCTCAGGCAAGCCTCCTCTTCACCATTACATAGCATAACACTTTATTTAGTGTCTATGACTATCCTTCCTATTCAAGGCCCCAAACAAATTCAAAGAACAGAAAATCTTGTGGTACCACATGCCATTACAACAATGATGTGGACTACAATTATAAGAGCCCTTATTCCCATAGTATCCCATGATGCAAATCACAATGCCTTTAGCTACCTGTACTAGACCCCTACTTCACAATCCTTTCCAAGCACTGTCTTATCCAAGGCTTTCATTTCTGAACTTCTAAATCTCCCCACTTTCTATCTTAAAGCACATTTTAAAAATGTATAGTGGCTGAGTGCATGTTCAGTACTATAGTTTCCAGTCATCCTGGCAGGATGGAAGGGATATTGTAATTTAGAATAACCAGAAAAATGGCAAGTGGAACTAAATGTAGGCATTTGCATTTTCTTCCCACATAGCAGACTCGGTTAGTTACGTGTTCCTTACACACACACTTTCTTCTTTGGTGTTCTTGCTGCTACTATCTTCCCAGAATAATCTTCTTGTAGTCCCAAGGTTGTAAATATAAAAATGTATTACAAATGAATTTACTGTCTATGAATACATCCTTATAATCTAAGCCATCACAATCTCTCAAGTCCATTTAGAAACTCTAATTACAAATTTCGCCCTCTTATTACTTATCCTTCATTCCTATCTTTCAAACATGTACATCATATGTAATTTACCTTTTAAAAATCAAGTGTCTCCTCGCCAGCTAGAGTTTAATTTTGACTCCACTGAGACTTTCAAGTCCACTAGTACTTGGCTCACCTCAGCTCTGTCCTGATCTCACATGACCTTCCCCTCTGTCCACTCCTCTCCAGGGACTCCCGTTGTTTTTAGTTACTGGAACATGCCAGGTTGCTCTCACTTAGGATTTGTTTCCTGATGCTCTGCCTTAGGAGCTCAGCTCCTCTGCTGTTCCTAGGTCATCATCCCAACTACACACACACACACACACACACACACACACACACACACACACACACCATTTATCCCTTAAGCTTTAGTTTAGCAATATCTCATCAGGGAAATCTTTAACAATCATGCTTCTGATGGCTACCTATAATTTCATGTTTCTTTATTATAGCCCTGCAATCAAAACTGTCTGGTATATTAGTTTTTACTCTGTTGTATTTCTCTCATTAATGGAAAGGAATTTTGATGGTTTTAGTAACAAGTATAACTGCCTAGTTCTATTTTTTAATTAATTTTATATTTTTACAGTTCAGCTATTGGCCCCCTCTGGGTCCCCTTCCACAGTTCCCTATCTCATTCCTAGTCTTCCTTGTCCCCAAGAGGATGTTCCCTACCTCTCCCAGTCCCTGGAGCCTCAAGTCTCTGGAGAGTTAGGCATGTCTTTTCCCACTGAGGCCTGATCAGGCAGTCCTCTGCTGTGTATATGATATTGTACCAGTTAGTGTTTGCTGCCTGGTTGGTGGCTTAGTGTCTGCAAGATCTCAGGGGTCCTGGTTAGTTAAGACTGCTGGTGTTCCCATGAGGTCATCCTTTTCCTCAGGTTCCTCCTGCCTTTCCCTAATTCAACCACGGGGTCCTTGACTACAGTTCAATTTGTTCTATTTTTAGTAGAATGTTGAATACAATATTAAAAATGTAAAAAAAAATGCTAGGATTAGTCACATGTAATAATTAGTTAATCCAGATGAGGAACTGTCAAAAAGAAGGAAAATAATATGTGAACTGTTACAACTAAAGATCACTACCTAGACAGTATATCCTACATATTTCTATTGACCCAGGATGGAAAATGAGCCTAGTTATCTAGCTATCTTCTACTTGTTTTAAGGTATGTCCAATACAGGAAGTAATTGTGCAAATACATTATATGGAGGAGAAGAATAAACTACAGCAATATACTAACTATATCAAGAACAGATAAAGCTTCTGAATTAATCACTACATAATAAAATATTTTGACAAATCTGTTTGTAGAGCTAAAGCAATGTTAATATATTGATTATTTTTATGTGAAAATTCTAAGATACAAGATTTTTGATAAATGTTCTCTTCATTTTAATAGGTGGAAGATAAAGTGTTAATATGGAATTTCCTAAAGCAGCAGTGATGGTTAATTTAGTTTTGGTCTTTTGAAACAGTATCATTTTGTAGGTCAGGCTGCATGGGAAGAAGATGTATCCCAATACTTGAACTCACAGGAATCTAAGTACTCATGCAATAATCATGTGATGGCGGTGCTTAAGAGGCAGGTGGATTTCTAAGTTTGAGGCTAGCCTGGTCTACATAGTGAGTTCCAGGACAGCCAGGGCTACACAGAGAAACCCTGTCTTGAAACAAAACAAAACAAAACAAAACAAAACAAAACAAAACAGAAAAAGAAGAAAAAGAAAAAAGAAAACATACACAGGAGTATTCCCGAGACTTTGTGACCAACCAGTGCAGTGTTCAATGAGTTACAAATTTAGTGACACACTATATCTCAAAATATAAGGTAGATGAGGGACTGAGGAACTGAGGGATTTCAACTTCTGGCTTCCACACATACTTGCATGGATGAATATACCTATACAGGTAAGTGCCCCCAACCACACACATGTATACACATAAATACATCACAAACACAGTTTAAAATTAAACTGAAGTGGAAAATAATTGAAAACTGCACACATAAATATAAATTCATACTAAATAGACAATTAATATTCAATTTATGTCTTAGACCTCATAATGTATTAGAGAAAGCCCTTTTGTAATAGGATATTCAGGAACAGACAACTAAACAGTGTATTAATCAGAATAACATAATAGTGATAGAGAAATCCCATAAGAAATGTTAGCAGGTGGTCTATAAGAGGGTAGAGGAACCTAGGCTGTCTAAGAATCAAGACCAACATTTTCATTAAGCACACATACTTTCCATAGACACAGCAAAAGACTTGCACTAAAATAAACCTATTCTAACCTTGCTGGAAACTTCAGCAGGTCTTCCTTTCCACAGCGGTGGTAGGGAGGAACAAACTCAGTGGGTAACTTACAAATGGAATGCTAGGCAGAAAGTCACATTTTTTTCACAATCTCAACATGGACTTGAATTCCAGACCCAAGACCTCAAAATCAAAAAGTCTGGTCATATCACATCCTGTGTCCTGACGGGCAATTACCAATACATTCTTAATGATTTCCTTAGTAACATTAACTCTTTTCAACTAGATCTGCATCTGATTTCAACTCTTTCTTAAGATATTCTGATATATACTCACACTTTTTCCTTACCAGTATTTATTATTTGCATCTCTGGCAGTTACTAGTTTCACAGAACATATTGCCTGGTTTAGGTAAGGAGACACTAAGTACTTCTGTGTGTGCCCAGGCATCCTGGATGCTCCCAGAGAGAAATAATCATGGATTATTAATATTGTTTACTTAGTAACATGAGTTCACAGGAATGTGGGATATTTCCAAGTCCCCATCAATCACCCTTATACTCACAGTACCATGGAATATTTATGCATGTGTGACTCAAATACATTTATGTGGCTGCACAACCAACTATTTCTTATGCATAAACAATAGGAAGAAAGAGCAGCTGAGCGGGGCACAAACAGGTTCTAAATCCCAAGAGGCTAGGATTTATGAACGAATAAACATGAGGTTAAAATGGTACACTCTAGCAAAACAGAATTTTAGGTGTAGAGGTAATAGAATTTAAATAAATAATTGATTTTCAGAACACTGATGTTTGAAATTTATAAAGTTGAGAAGCAATTGTTCAGTGGGAACTAAAAAGGCTCGAAGACGAACAGACAATATGCAGCGTGCAGAAGGAAAGCAGGTCTTATCATAGAGTAGGAACGGAACGGTGACCATACTGACAAACGTCTCCGAAATTACAACAAGAGTAGTTAGGAATTATAAAAGAAACTCTTTAAAAGTAAAAATATGCTGTGCTGGTATAGTGCTTAGCAATGTGTTATGTTTAAAGAGAAAACATTATTGGGAAATGTAATAATCTTCCAAAAATCAAGTCGAAGAAAGGGGTGATTTCAAAAAGGCAGCTGTGCGTCCAAATGCTTGTCTGGCACTCCCACCTGTGTGCTACAGACCAGTTCTATAACAAGCTCGACAAAACACACACTCTGGTTAAATGTTTTTGAAGGGAAGAAATACAGGGGATATTCTCCCTACTGCGTGATTCACGAAGAAGTCTCACAATAAAGAGATGTCAAATGTATCAGCATTTTGGCGATGTGGTGTTTAATAGATCATCTTCTGCAAAATTTTACAGTGTCACAAATCAAATGTGATTGGCATATTACACTCAAAAGCTTAATAAGTAGGAATTCAGTGATAGTTGTAGAAAATAAAACCACAACGTTAATGAAGGATGGTATCCTATTACTCCAAATTACTTGTCTACACTTCATTGCGAGTTTTGGAGATGCCAAGATCTACTCTTCTCAATTGGCTATTATCATGAAAACACACACACACACACACACACACACACACACACACAGAGAGAGAGAGAGAGAGAGAGAGAGAGAGAGAGAGAGAGAGTGGAAGAACCACAAAGCAGAATGGAGCTAGAAACCTAGTGGAGGGTAGAGGCCACATGAACCCCAACTGCACATAAAGAGATCATAAACGCCATCTGCAAATAAATACATATGTGCAACAAGCAGTATCATCAGTGGATGCACACACAGTACTAAGATCCTGCTTCTCCTCACTGCGGGGACATGCTGAGGAGGCAGCTGAGCTTTGCAACATAGGGTAGCTGGGGCATTAATTTGAGATTCTCATGCTTTAGTCTGCTAAGAGGTGGAATATAAGCATATTTTATCCCCAAGTGTAGTTTATGATGACATAATAGAAAAAAGTCACTGAAGTATGCTGAAGTAAATCGATTAACATGTTTGTTTAAATGTATGTAGTTTATTTTAGGTATGTGAAAAAGTTATATTTTCTAGTGTCTAATTGATGCAGATGGGATATCAATTTTTAAATTTAAGTTTTAATTTAAAAGATACTAGAAGAACTGGTACAAAAGAAAGTTCCTGTACTTTTGAGAGATTTTTTTTTTAATTCTAATTCAGGAAACAATACAATCAACAAATTTGAAAATTTACTTAATTATTTTAGGAGAATATGTTTGATAAAGACTTTCCAAATATTAAAGTAGCCATGGCTTAGTATATGGGATTTCTATAGCACCCTGCTCTGTGAATTTTATTACAAGGTATGTATACTGAAGCTTCAATATCATGTTTCTAAAAATAAATAAATAAAATTAAGTACATTTAGAAAATGGTATTACAGAGAGTGGAGAGTTAAGATCTGTTACCTCATTTAAAACTGACAGATATGAAATTTAAATAAATAACTTCATTTTATATCTTGAAAAATTTCACATCTATACAGTACATAGCAAACCTGAAAAATAAATATGCTACTGCTATCTCACTTTATTTGAATAGAAATAATTACTATGCATTGGTTTTCTAATGTTAATAATGTTAATATTTTTCATAGGTGTTTTATCCCCTCAGTTGAGGAACAATGAAGGATTATGAAATATTTCTATCTCTATCTGCTTAGTCTGTTAGTTTCCATTAGCCACATCAAAGTCTGTTTTCCACATAGGCTCTCCAGCCAGCGTTTTAACAAATTACCCTTCTATGACTCCAAATGCAGTACCAGACTACTATTTGATCAGGACAGGTGGCAGCAGAATTGCTACAACATAGAATGATTCTTCTTCTTATTTTCTAAATTAGTTATTTTATTTATTTATATTTCAAATATTGTCCCCCTTCCAGGTTTCCCCTCTGTAAACCCTGTATCTCATCCCCCAACCCCCTGATTCTATGAGGGTGTTCCCGCACCTACCCACTCCAGCCTCACCACCTAGCATTCCCCTACACTGGAGCATCAAGCCTCTATAGGACCAAGGGCCTCTCCTTCCATTGACGCCAGATAAGGCAATCCTAGTATAAGTTCTTAACACATAAAAATGTAGAAGTCTTAAGCCATAGATAAACACCAGGAGAACAAGATGAAATAGAGTGCTGTAGAATTCTCTCCACAGACACCTGCAGAACTGGTATGTTACAGGAATGCACACAGGGCAAGAAGAGAGAGGTGAGTGAAGATTGGTCTAAAACTGGAATATAAACACAAGTAACATCACCTATTAAGAATTAACAAGCAGTTAAAGGTACCACATAGCACTGATAATTATAAAGGTTTAGTATAGACATAAAAATGGATACTCTAAGACTCCTTACACTATTGGCTCTTACTAAATGTAAAAACTGAAAATTTGATAAGAGGGTTCTGAATTCATAACAACCAAAATTTGATTCAACGTCAAGCTCATAATGAATACTAGGGGTTTCTTAAGTGCACACTTTCCCGGCATTGCTTGAGTACACAACAGTCTTGGTTTTGAATACAATATACAAGCTTGGGACTCTCCGAGCCTCCATAGTGTGCAAAGCCAAGTATACCATCTCAAACACTTCTATTCATATCTGAGACTATTATGTTATGGTATGCCATGTGTTCAACAAACATACCAAATTTCTGCCACATAATTTCTGAAACAGAATTATTTAACTAAGGAAAATTAAGAGAATAATTTTCCTTATCAGCAAGTGTTAAATAAATATCAAGTCAATATTATTACAATGTTGGATTTTCAAAACTGCAGTTTGAGTTGCTGAGTTTCTTTAAAAAAAAAAACCTACTGTATTTTGGCTTGGAAGTAAAACAAAATTTCTAGCAATTTCTGAAATGTAACTATACTCTGCAACTTTACTATGCATTTATGTGAAAGTAAAGCTTTAAAAGCAATTATGATTTATTATGCACAATTGACTTAGAGACCTAGTTTGTAGGCCTACATAAGCAGGGTTGTATGAAAAAGCCTTGGTTGATAACTATAGTTGGATGGAAAAGTTTAAGAAGCACTGCTGGAAGTACAGCTTGCTCCATTCATTCTAGAAGACAATTTGGTAGAGGATATAGACATATCTGGATTTAACAATTTCATCTAAAATTTACAATTCATGAGGATTTTACTAAAGAAATATACATAAATGTCTCTGGTTTCTAATACCTCCCACCCTAATTAACCTGAAGTAAGGCTCTACAGTAAGTGATCAGATAAATCTTGATTTATTATGATAAACACAAAGTAATGATGCCTTTCCTACCTAGTATTGAGAAACTCATGATGACTAAATTAACTAAGTATCTAACTACCCATCGAGTCACAGGATGCTGCAGATGGACAAAAGTAGAGAGCACTATGCATTGTTCAGTGTTTGCTGGGGGCATAAGAAGACGATTTTTCTAGACTATAAACTGTAATTCTCCATCAAGAAATTCTATATATTGGACTGCATGAAATAAGAGACTTCCAGGGAAGCATGCCCTCAATTTATACTGTACATTAAGTGGTTACTCTAAAATTCAAGTTGACTTTTGGCTATGATACAATGTGAGTGTCAACTAACTAAGCTCATGGTTTATAACGCAACCTTTGACTTGTGGCACAGCAAGACAGGCAACATAAAACACCCAAGGATGCTCTTTACATTTCCAGTAATTATATACTTTATATGGTGCAAGGTAAACTGTAAGTCCCCATAAAAGAATGAAACCAGATCTTTATCCTACCAGCAACACAAATTAACTCCAAATGGACAGAGTATATAATTGTGAGAGCAATAACAAAACCACTAGAAGAAAATGACAGAGTGTTTCAGGATATTGTGATTGCAATATGAAGACAGAAAAAGCACTGGAAAAATAAAAAGAAACACAAAGTATTGGGGGGAGCCCAAAGACAAAAAAAAATGTCTACAAAACGGTGGGGAAGTGCAAAGATCTGGCAAGAGTTACGGAAGGGAAACTATGATCAGAATATATTTCATAGAAAAATTAATTGAAAAAATGTATAAAAAGTGTAGAGAAATTTTAAGCCAGCAACCTAGCTGCTCCAGCAAGGAATCATATCTAAGGGTTTGATCTTGCTGGAATGCAGACACACCACACTCTTAAATCCCTCTGGCTACAACACAGACATGCTTTAATACACACCTTTAATCCCAAACAAAGGAGTCTAATTAAGGGGCAGACAGAGAAATGATAAATCGAAGTCTCACTAGAACAGATAGGAAAGAGATGCTACTTAAAAAAATAAGAGAGTTCAGTTCCTTGCAGTTCTGTTGAGTACAGTTGAGTTCACTTCAGAGCAGAGCAGTTGAGTTTTGAGCAGTTCAGTTCTGGAGTTCAGAGGTAGTCTTTCAAAGCAGAGCAACTCAGTCAGAAGTTGAGAGAAGCCAATTTGATTCAGTCATTGTGGAGAAGATTTTGAGTCAGAGCAGCTGCGTTGGCCAGACAGACTTCAGAAAGAGCTAGAAAGGGTGAGTTTATTCAGCTGTTAAATCTCAGTCTTAGAGGCTAATATAGTCTAGCCATAGTGTGGCAGAAGGAGGTTAGAAGTGGAAGCCTTCAAAGGTCCAGGTTTGTAGAAAATTAGATTGTACAGAGGCCAGAACCTTCCTGACTGAGGTGTAGGGATAGATAGAAATTCTAAGGCCTCAGCCCAAGCCATGAATTCATAATGCTTGGGGATGGCTCCCATCTCATCCCGTCCTCTGAGGAAATAATCCCAGAGAGTGCATAGTCCTGGCTGGGTGGGGTGGGGTTTGGTCAGGTAGGGAAGGGAGGTACAGACATCCTCTTGGAACCTGTGGGAGGAGGAATGGGATTTGGAACTGTCAGAGGGCAGACCATGAGGGGGATAACAACTGGATTATAAAAAAAGATTAAAGATAATTTTAAAAAA
Organism: Apodemus sylvaticus; assembly: GCF_947179515.1. Taxonomy (NCBI): domain Eukaryota; kingdom Metazoa; phylum Chordata; class Mammalia; order Rodentia; family Muridae; genus Apodemus; species Apodemus sylvaticus. The sequence continues at coordinate 76,379,549 of NC_067477.1, read as the reverse complement.
AGAATATGAAAAAACCCCCACAAAACTATACAACAAAGGAAAGAAAGAGAAGCGATTACACTGAAGTAGAAGTTTCTGCTCAGCAAAACAAGTGGTTGCCAGAGTGAAAAGACAACCAACATTTAAGATGGATGCTGTGGGTGAGCAAGATAAGGAACTCCTGCAGAGCAGCAGTAAACACCAAATGGGACAAAAACTGGGCAGTAGAACTAAATAAGCATTCTTTAAAAACTTCAAATGATGGCTGAGAGATGGCTCAGTGGTGATGAGCATTGGCTACTCTTCCAGAACAACCAGGTTTCATTCCCACCACACACGTTGGCTTACAATAATCTGTAATTCCAGTTCCGTGGAATTTGATGCTCTCTTTTGGCCTTGGCAGGCCCTGTATACATAAGTATAGATAAAAAACATGCAGGAAAATCATCCATAAACATAAAACAAAAGAACAAAAACAGGTTAATAGGCAATTTCAAAATGTAAAACTATCTTTAATTATCAAGGAAATTAAAATTAAAACCAGGATACAAATTCTTTTCAAACCAGTTGGAATGAATATTATATACTTTTAGTAGAAATGGAAACAGCACAGAAATTCATCAGTGAATTGAACTTAGCATTGAAGGACACAACAGTGACAATGGGTAAAAATGCAAAGGAAGAAATATTTAAGAGATGTCTGGAATGTCAGGTCTACCACAACACTTCACATAGTCAGAATAGAAAACAAGTATTCAACTAGTGATGACGGCAGAGAGAAACTTGACATATAGGCAACAGGGTCTGCAACTCAAACACAATAAAATAATGAACTTCTGACATCTGCTGTAATGTAGTTGAACCTGGAAGTTATATAAAAGAAAAAGCAGAGAAAACAGTGTCAGATAATTTTACAACATAGATCACATGGTAAGGAAATAAACCAGGCTCATGCACTCAATGAACTCTCAAGAATACATAATTTAAACGGTATTTGTATATACATGTCAGAACACTTCATGGTTCACAATTAATACATTTAATTTAAACTTGAAATATTTAACAAAATTTTTCTATTAGGGCTGGAGATACAGTGGAATGAGTATATGCCTATCATAGAGTAATCCCTGGATAGGTAGAGGGAGAATGATTAGAACTTCAAAGTGATTCTTATCTTCACAAACTCACTGACAGTTTGTGACACCTAAAACCCTGTCCCATGCACAAATGTTCCTAATTACATATCCAATTAGTTTCGACACTTTCCATTTTTCAAAGGCCATTTTTTTATTCGTGTGTGTGTGTGTTCTCACATATGTGGACATTAGAGGAAAGCTTATGAAGTAGCATTTCTCCACATCCTGGTGAGTTTTGCTATCTAAGTTTTCTTGGATTTAATTGCTTGCAATTATATTAAATAAGCTACATTATTCAACATCTAAAATGAAGTTTCTTGATTGATGGTTTCCTAAAATGAATAGCATAGGAAATATAAAATTCTACATCTATTTGTCATGAATTAGAGTTATCTTTTGCTATAGTTAACTACACAATTCCCAAATCTTTAGGAATCTACTTAACATACAGATAAATGTCACACCTAGGAAGCTGCTAAGACTGAAAAGAATGCTTCGACACAGCTTTAGTGACTCTTCCACTTAAGAGTTCCACTCTCCAGAGTGGTTGTACCAATTTGCAACCCCACCAGCAGTGGAGGAGTGTTCCTCTTTCTCCACACCCTCTCCAACACCTGCTGTCTCCTGAATTTTTAATCTTAGCCATTCTGACTGGTGTAAGATGAAATCTTAGGGTTGTTTTGATTTGCATTTCCCTAATGACTAATGAAGTTGAGCATTTTTTAAGATGCTTCTCCGCCATCCGAAGTTCTTCAGGTGAGAATTCTTTGTTTAACTCTGTACCCCATTTATTAATAGGGTTGTTCGGTTTTCTGGAGTCTAACTTCTTGAGTTCTTTATATATATTGAAAGCAGTCTGGCGGTTCCTCCGAAAACTGGGCACCTCACTTCCAGAAGATCCTGCTATACCACTCCTGGGCATATACCCAGAAGACTCCCCACCATGTAATAAGGATACATGCTCTACTATGTTCATAGCAGCCCTATTTATAATTGCCAGATGCTGGAAAGAACCCAGGTATCCCTCAACAGAAGAGTGGATGCAAAAAATGTGGTATATCTACACAATGGAGTACTATTCAGCCATTAGAAACAATGAATTCATGAAATTCTTAGGCAAATGGATGGAGCTAGAGAACATCATACTAAGTGAGGTAACCCAGACTCAAAAGGTGAATCATGGTATGCACTCACTAATAAGTGGATATTAACCTAGAAAACTGGAATACCCAAAACATAATCCACACATCAAATGAGGTACAAGAGGAAAGGAGGAGTGGCCCCTTGTTCTGGAAAGACTCAGTGAAGCAGTAATTGGCAAAACCAGAACGGGGAAGTGGGAAGGGGTGGGTGGGAGGACAGGGGAAGAGAAAGGGGCTTACGGGACTTTCGGGGAGTGGGGGGGCTAGAAAAGGGAAATCATTTGAAATGTAAATAAATTATATCGAATAAAAAAATTTAAAAAAAAAGGTTAAAAGAAGGAAGAGGAGGAGGAGGAGAGGAAAAAAAAAAGAGTCCCACTCTCTGTTTTCATGCCTGTCAAAAGGGAGTTCCAAATGGGCTTCATGACTGCAAGTTTCGTCACAATAGATGAGATTGGCATCGACCACTGAAGCACGTCCCTGATTATGTGAATGCTATTCCTGTGAGGATGCTGTTATATTGCTATAGCAAAGGAAATCCAGCTTAGCCTTTTTCAAGCTTTTGTAATGTGTTATTTTTAAGTTGTTGAAAATAAAATTTCAAGGAGAAAATTAGGAGATACCACAAAATAACCAGTTAAGTAATGGCCAAGAATTCCACTGAATTTTAAGAATTCACATTCATTTCACACTGAAGTCACTGTGTCTTGCTTTGTCTGATGTGAGTAGTATTCTAAGTGAAGAACTAGGCAGTAGGATGAGTAAGAGTATTCCTGGGCTCTCCACTGCAGAGCAGGCCCCTACTTATCCTGTGAGCTTCCAAACTAAAAGATCTCAGTAGGAATATATCCTATCTTTGAGTGAGTTCAGTCTCATACTTGAAATAAACCTGAACACTAAACACCAGTTGCTGAAACAAACAGAATCTTCCCTCAGTAAACCTTGTGTTTGTTGTTATGTTGTTTTCTTCTCTTGTTGCTGCTTTTTTTTAAAACCATGGTAATGGTATTATCAAGTAGATAACAAACAAATGCCGGAAACTGCTTTCATAATACAGCCATTCTCCAAAACTTTCTATTTCTCATAATTGTGTACAGATGGTTTACACCTTCTCCAGATTAGGATGTTTTCACCTTCACAGGGGTGCAAAACTATACCACATTCAGTAGAAACTGGACTTCTAATGTTGCGCTTTCCTCAGGCAAGGGATATACATTACATGATATTATCTCATGACTCCTGCAGGTAGCAAAAATCTCTATGCCACACATACAAGGTTAAAGCACTGACACTGCAGTGCCCTGGGTGGCTGGCTGCACCTCACGATGGCTGCCATATATAGAGTGTCATAAACCATGGAGGACCTGGGACAGGGCACTAACAACAAACACAGGCCCTGAGGTCATCATTAGATGTTCTCAGAAAGATAGTTCCCTGTCCTTCCCTTCCTTTTTTCTCTTTCCCTCCCTCTCCTTCATTTCTTCAATTTTTCTTCCCCTCTCCTTTTTTCCTTCCTTCCCTCCTTCCTTCCTTTCTTTTTCCTTCCTTACTAACTTTCAAAGTTGGATCCAAAGTGATGGGCTTCATTATGGTCTCTTCATTTACATATACTCATAGAGATCCACAGGTATTTACGTCATCATTGTTTATTAGGTTTATTACGCTATCATTTCCTTTTTCCTAACAGTATTGCACTTTTGAATGAACAGTTTTCTAAAGTTAATATTAAAATTTATTAAGTTGACTATAAAATGAGATGTTCATATCCCACAATTCTAAAAAAATGACTTTGTTTCTCCTTGAAAATTCAGAATTATTCCACAACTTCTGTGGTGTTATAAAGAAATAGAAAAACAACTTGGGCTAAAATCAGAATTATCTGTCTACGTGCACAAGTCATAGAATGACACTGTATTCAATACCTGTTTGACAATGCCTGTACATGTCCACAACAATATTAGCACACAATTTCTGAACACACACACTCACACACATAGGACATCATGACACATTTACATACACTTTATATCACTGGACCTATCATATACAAAACTAGCATAAGCACATGCACAAGCTCCATGGAATCCGATAACATGTCAGGGATGATGAATGTTGCATGCAATGAATAACTGTTGCATTAAGTTACATTTTACACAAAAAATTTTAAAGAAATAATTTACGAAGTGAATAGTTGGTATAATTTTTAAAATATACTTTTATGTTTAAAAATTAATTTTAAATAAAAAACAAAGACTATAGTACATGTATCATGTTTGTATAATATATAAATACATAAAATATAGTTAGTATATAAATTATAATGCAAATTACATATATGGGAAAGCAGTGTAACCCCTTCAGAACAGAGTGAAATAAATGAAGTATTTTTAAAAAAGTAGTAAAAGAGGGAGAATGGAGTTAAACATGTTCAAGGAACCGAGCAAAGGAAAGTCATTTCAGTGTTGTTCGTCTACTTTGAATTTAACAGTGGGTCAAACATCTCAAGAAAAGATTTACATACAAGGCAATCAATTAGCCCAGAGTATACATTATGAGGATACATGGATACTAATCGATTTATTTTTACTAGAACTGTAGGCACACAACATCAAATGCATTAAAGAGTCTAGCAATAGACAGTGAAAAGAACAAGCATTCAGAATAGGGAACCTGAGTAAGTCCAGCAGTTTGTATAAGGTGCATGAATAGCACTGAGAGTGCTGGTAGGGATCTAAAGAAAACACAATCCAGAAGTCAACATTAAATTTTAATTTTACCAATAAAATGTGTTTTGCATTTATTCATTTGCGGTACAACTTTTCTTTAATCAACTCTTACCTGGATTATTTTCACTTTCTGATTTACTTACTTCCTTGTGTGTGCAAGATTTAATGAAGAAATACACCACAAGAGGAATGGGTGTCTTCAACATTGTCTAGGTTAAGAAAGATTCGACAGGACTATCTGGGGAAAGGTTCACTGTCAAATGCATAAAAGCTATGACCCAGTAATCTTAAGAAATGCATCCAGGGTGCAGGGTATATACATACTATGTGATAGCTAATGGGAGTTTGAACATTCTGTCTGCAAACAGTAAGGGATGTTAGGACCCTGACATGATGATGAGCTGCACTTTATCTTCCATATGTAACAACCCACACAAAGGAGCAGCATATCACTCTTCAAAAAATGAGCTAGTGTTTAGTAGAAAGGGCATTTAATGCCGATTTAAGATGCATCATGTTCTAATTGTTTCTTTCAAGTTTAATAGTTTATATTCAATTTAAAGTTTTAATGTTTAGAATTTCCTAGAAAATTTTATAAAATGACTTCTAAGTAAGAAAATATCCTAAAAGTAAACACTGTTCACTAATATGAGTCAATGTTTTGTTTTAATGAGATATTAGAGAGAAACAATTTAAAAGATTGTTTCTAAGTTAATATTAATATCAATCATGTACTTGTAATGCTAAGAAAAAAAGAAAATTTCAAATCTGTAATTTCACTGACTCGGGATCAAAATAAATTAAAAATATAATTAATGAAATTACAAAGAATTTGCACTGGCAAAATTTAATCCCTTTAAATATAGGCAATAATACCTACAGGTCATCTTCATAGAATGTTACATTTTGCCAATATGATAAAAGCTTCAAGTATATTTTATCATAGATAACTAATATGCATACAGAAATAGTACCTACATATTCACTGTTATGGTTAATCCAAAAATAAGCAGGTTATATAAACAATTTCACCATAAGGCATTAACTTTTTTATATACTAACAAGGAGCATAAATACTAAAATGAAATATTAGCATTTATCATTAGAAAGTAGCTCAGATCCTCTCATTCTGACTGATGGATCTTGAGACACTGTGTGGGGGACAGGTGAGAGAAACAGCATTTCAACTTTTTCTCCACTAAAACCTTGGAATCAACTCAGAAATACTCACGTTTTAAACCAAAACAATCTCAATATATAAAAATGGCTTGGTGTATTTTTCTTTATAGATTTAGCTGTTTCAAGTACAATTAGCTAAAGGATTGCATTATTTTATTTAAAAATAAGTTCAAGTGAGGGCCATATTATAAACTATAACTATTTGATTATCGATATTAAATTAAACATCTTGTTTTTAAAAGCACATCTGTATCTCCTACATTTTCCTTGCATATCCTTCACTCTAACGACCAATGGGAATGTGTGTTACACTCTCAGGTGGAACGGTTTTTACTGAGCTATATCCCAGCCTGGATCTTTCAATCAGCATCTTATTATTCAGTGCAGGAAAGTCCTTGAAGGGAAACCTTCCAAAGGTTAGAGAATCTATGTAACAGTAGAATCTATGCTACGATGTTTAACTGTTACTAACTTTTCAATAACAATTAAGCCACCTTAATAATAATAACAATAATGCATCTTTAAAAACTTACCATGTACATTTTCTTTTCGTAATTACAAAAGTTATTACTGGTTATTTAAAATCATTGTTTTCACATCCAAGTACATATATGGCACAAAACCATTAAGTGTATATCCTGTTTCCAAGAACACTCCATGTGACGAGCATCCAGGTAAGAAACAGCGTATTAGAAGTATGTCAGAAATCCTGGTAAGAGTTTAGGCACTTTCCGCTTTCACAGAGAACACCCTTCTTTGACCTTAAACTTCAAAAATTCCTTTTGAGTCAGAATTCTTTCGGCATGGGGTCACAGAGTCCGTGCTTTTCTGCAGTGGTTCAGTTATGTTGTGCTAAGTTCACTGCTGGAGCCTTTAAATGTTTTATTTCTCCGTGTGCATGAGAGAGGGGGAGAGAGAAAAGGGGGGACGATGGGGATGGGGGGTCAGTGTGGGAGCATAGGTGCCACAGATGTGAGGGTCAGAGGTCAGTTGTCAGGAGTTCTCTTAGTGGGTTCTGGAAATCAAACTCTTTATAAAGGGAAGTATAAATTTCACTGTTAAACTTGAAAAGTCTGAGGAATAAATTAAATCATAACATATTAAGCCTAGAAATTTTTAAAATTGAGATTAGCTTTTCAAATTAAGCAGTGATTCTAATATTCATATGGAAATTGCACACACTTTTACAAATTTGAAAGGAACAAGATGAGAGTATAAGTCAAGTCATTAGGTATTAAAAATTCCATACAATAATTATAACACTGTTATCGTACAAGTGCAGAATCATGTTTTAATGTGTTTGCATGTAAGTAAGTGTAAGTATGTGCACAGCATGTGTGTGTGTGTGTGTGTGTTATGTTAGGTGGTTAGGTGTGGACGTGCTGTGAGTAGTGTTTGCTCGTACTTGGGAGGAGGGGTTTCTGAGGTGTGCTGATGAACTACACTCTCTTGACTCCCTTGGGCAGAGACACTGAATGTGGCAGAACTGGCAGCCAACCAGCTCCAAGCCCTCGCACGCCTACCTCTCACAGTGCAGGAGTTACAGGTCTGTGCCACACCTGGCTTTTTACATGGATGCCAGACATTCAAGCCCCAGTGCTCACACTCATGAAGCAAATGCTCCGATCAACGGAGCAATGCCCCCAGTCTACAGAATTGGTATGTCTTCACTGCTCCACTTCACTACCACCACTGCTACCTAAAACAAAAACTGCCAAAGGTCAGACTTAACAATGATGTAGATTACAAAAATCTCATTAAAGGGAATTCATTATTTGTGTAATTGGATACATCAGCTTACAAAAATAGGCAGAGTGTTTATAGCTTATGGCATAGACTATAGCACACTTTAGGTAGACCAGAGCATGGAAATATGAGCTCAGGAATAAAGTGCTAAAACCGTCTGGGTCATTAATTGGTCTCTATGGTTCTATGACAGAAACTGAGTCAGAGATACTGGTGGATTAAGTGGTTAAAACATTGTTGAGATAAAAATCCTTTGATTAGCTTTAATTCTCAGCAACAGATGACAATTTTGGTTCATAGGAATTATTCAGGTTAAGGTACAAACTGAAGCTTAGGAAAAAACCCAGCAATTGTCTATGGGGACCATAAATTCTAGAGAAAAGCAAAAGCAGAATCCTCATTAAGAATAAATTAAGCAGATAAAACTCTATACACATTTGTATAAGCATCCTAATGGATTTTTTAATTTTCCTTTCAGCAGTTTTCTATGTTGAAAAAAATTTATAAATGTACTTGAAATACGTACATTATGAAAAAAGCATTTTAAGTATGTTAAGTGTATTCTCCATGTGTGTTGGGCACATGCATGTGTACATGTGTTTTCTTCCAACTATTTGTCAGCTCTGACAAATGTATTTTAAACGAAAGTCATTGACAATATTCTTAATAAATTATATCATGGGTGTCAACCTTATTTTAGACTATCATCTGCTATTAATAGGCATTTCTTCGACAATTTCTATGCCATGGCTTGTTATTTTAGGTTTCACTATATTTCTTGCTTTTGAAAACCCACTGGTATAAAAAGTAGAAATCTTATTTTAAAATTTTATCTGAAAATTACTTGCTATTAACAATTTTTCATGTGTAAAATGAGATGGACAAATTATGAACCTTAATGATAAATAGATATTTGGAATTTCTTCATAAATAAATATTTAGATTTCAATCTGAAATAATTTTTGTCAGTAGTTGAAAAGCATAAACATACACAAAACTTGTATTATTTCATGCCAAATGTATATTTGAGTGTTTTCACATACAATTACTCTCTTAAAATGTATTTAGAATCTGTTAACATTGAATATAATTATATGTTAAATATTAGAAATAAGAATTTGTGCTATTGAGCTATGACAGTGAGGTGAACACATCATTGTGAACTAAACTGTGGTTCTTAAGGCTCCTGAGAAACATTTGATCATCAGGAGAGGCGATATATCCACAGCAGGAGAGATGTCTACTAAAGATGGTCCGCACTCCCATAAGATGGGCATTATAAGGTAACAGCATATACTCCGATATGTGGAGATGAAGCACAGAGGAGCTTGGACTTGATGTCAAACCATGTGGCATAAGGCTGTTGGAATAATGTAAGGCGGTTAATAGCTATGCTAAAGCATTAGGAAAAGGTAAGGAAACAGACGCCAGAAAGAAGAACCAGTCCAGATTGAACACTGACAAAAACAGGTTCCATAGAACATGCCTCAACTGAGTGAAGAGGTTTTGAAAAATGAAGATCTGCTTAGAGCTGACAGAGGTCTGAGACATTCCGAAGTTTAGGTGGTCTAAGGTACTGCTCTGACTCATTATTTGGAAGTCACTGACAAGATTATCAGCTCTAGAGAAAAATGTATCTGCTCAGACATTAAGCATGGGCCATATGGCTGAGTCACCCTCTTTACATATGTTTAGAATAATTTCCATCTTGACTTGATACAACAACTAATAACCAACAAAGAAAACAACCAAGGCTAAGGTGTTGACCTGTTTTATGGTACAGAAAATCATCCTCTTCATCTTTTCTGACAAAAACTTGCATGGTCAAGTGTATAAAGTCAGTGGCATTTCCAATAAATATTTGTTTATGATTTCGAAGGACTAGAATGTATTCATAGTACTTGTTGATTAGTAGTACAATAATTAACCACCAATTAAACATTTAAATCTTTAACCACTACAAATAAAAATCAATGTGTATGTTCTATATCTGCTACATCACATGTGTAAATGTGTTCATGCACATCTGGGCAGAGACTAAAGCAGAAATTCAGTGTCGTTTCCCCTCACCCTCTTCTATATTCCTCTGATGAGAGGTACAGTGAGGAAGGTGTCCCCTCTTCTATATTCCTCTGATGAGAGGTACAGTGAGGAAGGTGTCCCACCCCCCCCCCCATTTCCCAGGCTTGCCAGCCACAGAGCTCCCAGAATATGCACGTCTCCATCACAGAAGTCTGAGGTTTGCACATACAGCCCTCCATGTCTGACTTTTTACATGGGAGCTCAGGACTGAACTCAAGTCCCCATGTTTACAAAGCAAGTATTCTATTCTTACCTGTTGAGTCTTCTCCTCAACCTATAAAAAAATCGTCATCATCATTACTGGTAACTCAATATATTATACATTTAAGAATTTGAGATTCATAGTTTTCAAAGTTTCCTTGACATTTTTTTCATCTGTAAATTTCCATGAAGATTATTCATAGTTATTTAATTCCCCAGTCATGTTATTTTTCTGAATAAACAACCTGACATTACTAACTCGAGAAGATTATTTTCTCTGTACAGGTAGAAATTACCAGGTCTGAGAGTCAGGTTTCCTTGATGATGACTTCCTTCAGGAGTCAGGTAACTCCTCAGATTATGATGAGGAAATCTACCCACAACTTTTTGACCATTGGTTTCTTAAGTATTTGGAGCACTGTAACAATACATAACCCATGGATACTGATGCTTTCTTCAAAGCCAACCTGCTGTTGGAGAGTGAGATGATGCTGTGCCATTTTCCTATTAGAAAATTATTTGTACTTTATGCTACATTAAAGCCAACCAAACTGATGCTTCCTCGCATTCGTGGTCTTTTCTTGTTCTGATATGATTAATATGGGCCAGTAATACCGAACAAGTGCTATGCTACGGTACACGGAACATGCCGCATTATTACAGTGTTGCCAAGATTTGCAGTGCTCAAGAGGTGAGGTATAGGGACAGGTGCACCACATGCAATTTATGCTGCAAGTGTATAGCTGTAGGTTTGGGGCATATCGGTTGGACATGCAACATTCATGCCTCCACTATTTTTTCTTCATATTAAAACTGAATTTCAAGGCAGTCTCTATATTGCTTGTGGTATTTTGGTATTTTCTTATATTTATATGCTACATTTAGATAGATTTTTTAAAATTAAAATTTGTGTATTTGTGTGTGTGTGTGTGTGTGTGTGTGTATTTATTCACTGGAGATTCTCTAATCTTTGCTTAGTCTAAAGCTCTCCTTAGAGAAGTCACTGCATTTGTTTTAGAAGCCTTTTTGGCCTTTTGCCTCTAAAGTGCCTCTAACATGGATTCTCTAGTATTTTCCTTCTTCTGTTTAACCAAGGAAAAACATTAATGTACTTACAAAAATGCTATTATAGTTGTCTTGAGGGGCAAAGGGTTCTGCTTTCAAATTGTTACTGAATGGATGTACAATGTTTGTACATCCATTTGTACAAACATTGAATGGATGATTGTACAAAGTACTCTATTTGAGATTCTGAAATTGAAAATATTAAAAAGCTTTCAATTTTAAGATGAAATTACTTCCATTTGGTAGTTTTCATTTATATTGCATTATATACTTGAAACATTATATAATTAAATCTTTGGTTTTAGAGCACAAACTCAGTTTTTAAAACTGCTCTTCGTCAGTACAGGGCTTCATGCTGGTGGTTCAAGTTGCACAGAGGGTCAAGGCAGAAGGATCAGAAGTTGAATACTGGCCTATGCAGCTGAGGAAGACTGTATCTCAAGTTACAATACAACAGGCTGGGAGGCAGCTCAGCAGCAGAGAGCTTGCCTAGAATGCCCTGGCCCTGGGTTCAATGACCAGCTCCTTCTCAGCCCCACTCACTGAGCTCTCCAATTTATGCGTTCAACATTACTACCCCAAATGGTAATAAAAGTGCCATTAAACTGCTGCCAATTTTACTTGAGTATCTAACAACAAATACATTAAATAAACATGACTCATATTTGAGACCATTTCAATATGAAATAGATTATTTTAGCTCTGTAAATTGGGTGGGGTTTGCTGATGACTAACAAACTTCTGTTTTTAATCATTTGTGAAATTCCAAAAGGATAAGAAATTTGGGTCAGTTGGTTCCTGAGCATTAAGTCACTCTTATAATTTCAAAGTTGGTGTTGCTTAGTAACATGCATTAACATTTCATGTCGTGTTTAAACATTAAAAAAATTACAACAACAAAGATAACAACAAAAAAAATCCCACCTCATTGTCCGGCTTTTAAAAATTGGAGAATTATACAACTAGACCAAATATATCTTTACCTATGAAAAAGCATTTCCACTATGTAGTTTTCTTTCTCTCTGTTATTGAGATAATGCAAGTATAAGCACGTCCTTGGGCTTTTTGGGTGAAGGAGACTTACAGTGTGTATAATGCAGAGATCTACCCAAGTACACCCCATTCTTTCATAGTCTCCCCATGACCCTTCCCAGGCAACCACCCACACAGAGGTAGGCTCAGATTTCCCACTTCATTTCCAATGCTCAGATTCCCTTTCTTCTTCCTCTGGCCTTTCCTACATACATACTCCTGACACAAATTACATGAATTGACAACTTGCCACAACTTACAATGAATGATCTGGCTCCCTTGTGATCAGGTTTTACTAACTTACCAATGCTTAATCTGCTGCTTATTCAGGATATATTAGAAGTTTATTTAGATTACACTAATTTTAATTTAAAATTGTTACATCTACATATTTCCATAGTTTGCCTTTTTTGGTTAAAATGAACCATATTTCAAATATTACATGTTAAAAGTTTGGAATCAATTTGTTATCTTTGGAGTTACTAACTGCTTATTTTGGAATCTATATCATATTTGAGTTTTATTACCTTAATTGTAATATGAGATGTTTTAAACTATTCTTTGCAGACCTAGTGCATTTTTGTTGAATTTTGTATAAATGAAGATACCAAGTTGCTTCATGTCTGAATTATGATACTTAAAAATATGTAGGGATTTGTTTTTGCAGACAGTTCATTTCTGAGGAGTCAGCTTGACCTAGTCGGACTTAATATTAGACTTTGTTAATACTGTTTTTTGAATACCACTTCCTGCAGATGTAGGAGGTTTGTCTTACAAAATTCTCCATAGGAAAAACTAATGTTACTAAAGTGGCACTACATTTCAATATTAGAACATACATGCATCCACTCACTCATATACAACAGGGACTCTTGCTGGTTTTGTAACAGCAGATTTTATTGGAAAGCAACATAAGTGTTGAAATTGCCTGTATAAATGTTGCTTGGATTTTAGAAACAAGGGAATAACTCACAATAAGGTGCCACTATTTTCTTAATAAGTATTTTCAGGTAATCTAAAATATTTCAGTTTTTAGGTGACACATCACTCCAAAAGCACAATATATTGCAGGTTATCACACACCAAAGACAATATTAAAAGTATATCGATGCCCTGCAGCTAGGAGCAACACCAAAGAGCTACCCTGGAAACCTCTACAAACAACCTCAATCCTACACAGTACTAAAGAGAACCTTCATCTTCCCTTCATCTTAAGAATACCACTAGTACTGAATGTTATGACCCCTTTACTAGGATACATGGAAAGGCATCTATTAGTAGTGCACTGACAAAGTACATTCACACAATCCTTTTCAAGTACTCTCTGATGTTCTGGTATATACGTATATTCTCCAATATATCCTATCAGATAATCATTGTGCCTTTGAGACAAAATGACACAATAGCAGAGACACATAATGGATCTTCCATGTCCCACAACATCCTCTGAGAAAAAGTAATAATAAAATCTAGAATAGGCACCATATGCAAACAGGAAAGATGACCAAGGCACTCCTTCTCATGGAGCACACTTCAAAGAGCACTTTGGCTTTCCATTGTGCCAAATAGTCACCTTACACCTAAAAGGATGCTTAGGCATGAAGTCTAGAAAAATAGCAAAGCCAGACTTGCTTTAAAAGATCTAAAGCACAGAATTTTTTCTCAGATTATTTCCTTTCCTATATATCCCAGGAAACACAGGTTTCAGAACTTTCCAAGCACAAGAGAGTCCAAGGATTCAGACTGGTGTGGGAAATTCCACACTCATTCTTTCATAATCTGCTAATTGGAGGAATAATTACACACACACACACACACACAAAAGCACGCACATGCACACTTTTGATATTATAAAAAATACAAGTTAACTAGACAACTAAAACAGGTAGGTAAAACACCTTTAAAAGACTTACCTAGCATCATTTTTAGAACCTGTTAACAGTTTAGTTGCTGTTAAGTGTGTCAAGAGAAGGTAAGAGTTGGAAATAGCAACATCAAAGACATTAGCACTATTTCATGCATTATATTTTATATAATTAATCAAAGCATGTACCTAGAAAACAGCAGGGAACTATCATAGATCACTAAGGATTCTGTGTGTTGCAAGTACTGTAATGGGAATTGACATGAGCACTTTGTCACTGAGTTATATGGGTAACACATACCTGAAAAGGCTGCTGCTAATGGAAAGTTTGCTATTTTACAAAAAAAATTTCATCTGCCATATGTACTTCAACCAAAACCAAACCCCCCAAAACCCAGTCTCTTCCCTTCTCTGCATTAGGAATCTTTCAAATGCATTAAAAAAATGTCTCTTAATTAAGCAGATGTATTGATAAATTTGTTTTCTGAAAATATGCAACAATTAATTTGAATTACTGATCTGTCCATAAGGAGAAAACCTTAAACTATATGATAAAGATTCTCACTTGTAAAAGTATCTTAAGGCATGAGAAGGAAGAAATACAAAGCAAATGGTATAAGCCAGACTTCACAAGAATAATTCAAACGCTCTGCTTGTAGAAATGCACAAAACACATAACACACTGACAGCCATGTGAGTAGGGCATGAGCAACTCTAACAGCTTAAACCCTGGAAAATGGACCAGAGGAAATGTGTCAAAGGTTGGACAACATAGTTGACAAAAGTAAACAAGGCAATATTCAACAAATACTTGAAAAACTATGAAGAAAAACAAAACTTAAAACTTGAATATCACATCCCAATTAGGAGCACAATTTTTAAAAGGCTGATATCAGCAAGACCTATAGAGGATATGGACACAATGAAATATACATGAATTGAAAGTAAGAAGGTAAAGTTGGCCAACTTTTATTGAAAATAATGATTGTCTTTTATAAGAATGCGGTACTTCACGTGACTCAGATACTATGTTACTAAGTATTCACCTAAGAGAAATAAGAGCTTAACTTTGCAGCAGTAGACAAATATTGTAATGATTTTAATAATAACCAAACAGCTAGGAACACACTGTCAATTCAATTGCACAAACTATAAAACTAGATGATGCCTACTATCAATTACAGAAAGCTCTAATTTGCAAAATCAGGACTAACTCTCACAAATATATGGACCAATTCAAGTCAGAAAAGAGGCTACAGAATACATGATTGTATTCAGACAAGATTACATAGGGTCCACAGTGGCAGCAGCTCAGGCATACCTGCAACAGGAATGAGCAAGGGAGGGATGAAGAGAATCAGGGAGAGTAAGCAATGTTTTATGTTTACTGAAAAACAAACATACTATGTATGTATGTGCATACATATACAAATAATTTAAAAGTCTGACACTTTGGATCATAATGAGCCCCCAAAGAGACATAGATTATTTAACAAAAGCCAAGTGCCAGGCATAAGAATCTTCCTTTCCAGTTGTTTATAAGGGGAGTTGAAGAGGCTTCCAAATAATACGGGATATTGCATTTCCCTTGGTTGCCTCCCAGAAACTGAAGGTGAGGACTTATTTTTAAGGATAGCACACCCTTTGGAACAGGATTTGAAGGAATCAAACTGAAGCTGACCCAGAATCCTTTTCCGTGGGGCTTAGGTCTTCAATAGTTGAAGGTGCTATGCCGCTACCAAGAGAGAAGAACAATTAAAAGTCCTATCCACTGGACCTAGCAAGATAGCCCAAAAGGAAATATTGTGGCACTTATATCTCAGGAGTAACCAAGAGCTCTTTAATTGGAGCACTCAGAGGAAGGAACTGATGCCTAGTATAAACCTAGCCAACTACCTGTAGCTTGTGAGGTTCTTGATGCCAGAGGTAAACGTACTACCATCATTTTATTAAAACAGTATATTTCCTAACTAAATTCTGTATCTACTAATATCTATAAGTGATAAGCGTAGTTCTCACCCCAAACTTCTTTTTACATGAAGTGGAGACGACAGAAATTGATGAATAATCAAAATGAAGAGAACTGACCATGAACTACCCAGCCTTAACTGATGGATCTATAATACAACCTACAACCCTATACCCACTGTTTATAGAATATCACAGAGGGGTGTACAGACTGTAACAGAGAGGATCAGGACCCCTTCTGTGACATGGTGTCTTCTACATAGGACAGGAGGCTGTACCTATGAAATCTAGAAAATATGGTCACATAAAGCCTTGCTTAAGGACAACACAAGTTGCTATCTCAGTGTTGATGTGGTGATCTTCTAAGATTCCACTCTGAGGTGAAGAGCTATAGGGAATCATGTGATAATAAAAGTCAGATACTTACCCTTCTCCAGGGATGTGCCCACAGAAATGTTATCCAATCCCAAGTGGTCAGCCCTGAACAGACATATAATATTAGCAACACTAAATGGACTCAACAGTTTCTATCTCTCTTTTTCTCTGTGGTGTGTGTGTGTGTGTGTGTGTGTGTGTGTGTGTGTGCTCATGTGCACATGTAACTATAATTAAATATGCCATGAAGTAGAAAAGGAGTTCAGTACATGGAAAAATTGGATTAGGGAAGAAGTTGGGATAGAAATGATATAAATACACTATTCATGTTAGAAATTCTCTAAAGCTAATAATAAATGTAGAAACGAAAAGACATTTTCATCAACTCCAAGTACACTTGACAGCGGGAAATTCACCACAATGCCCTCTCATTCACAGCATCTGACCAGTAAATAGATTTTCCAAGGAGTAAACCTGGTTTTCTGCCTTCCTTTCTTTTTCATCATTGTTTTGCGTGTGTTCTGAGATTGGTGTCTAATATAGCCTGGACCAGGACGCTTGAACATCCTATTTTCAAACCTCCTGAGTGTTGATATGAAAGGAAGATGGTACTACACACATTTAAAAAGTATTATTTTCTTCAATTCCACCTTTATTTGAAGCCTAGTTCACAACAATGTGGTGTTTACCTTCTTCCAGTGTAAACTATTCTACTGCCTGCTGTAGTCTTCTGTTGATGCTTATAGGCTAATAAACTTTCCAAGATGTGAATCTGTGGTCATTACCTTATCAAACATAGTTACATACATGGCAAGAATCCATAGTAGAGCTTCAATTTCCTATTCATTATTCTTACCAATGAAGACCTAAACTTTAGACATAAGAATTCTTTGCCATTGCACCTATTCCTCAGAGGTTGAATCACTTTTACTTTTCTGACTTTGCTTTCTGTATTCCTGATAGATTTTTCTGTTACCCCCTACAAACATGAATTTCCCTCTTGTTAATGCCTGAGGTAAGGTTAATAGTCTTGCATTCTTCCCTTCTGTTTGCATAGTATCCAGCACAATGCTTAACATACAGCAGGAATTCAACAGGTGTGCCATTAACATGCCTGATAGAATGGAGTAGAAAAGCATGCATTATCAACATTGACACACAAAAAAATTAAATAGCCAAGATATTGAAAGCCTGTGAAATAATGATATTCAAGTAACATGTAAGCAGAGATTGTTTTTATATTTTTTCAGATTTTACTGGGATCATCTGCATGCTCTAAAACCTAATCCAATTTATGAACAAAAAACTAGATTGCCATCAATTTCATTTCATTAAGAGTTAACATAATTCTGATATACCAATTAATCTTAAACACTTAAATATAAACATCAAACATCATAAAAATATCAAGAAGTTTAGCAGCATATTTTAAAATGAATAAACTATAGTAAATTATAATGTAATCAAGAAAGTTTGAGTTAGTATTTTAAAAATATAGTATTAAAAAAGGGGTACCAAAAGAGTATAGTGGGAAGTTAAAAATATAACAAAAACATATTTCTGTTACTCGAAAAAATCTACCTTAAAATGACAGTAACTGTGGTTGAAAGTAAAATATTTTAAGCATTCACAATAAAAAGTGCAAGATTCAGCAAGATTTGCAATAAAAAGAATAAAGAATCTACTGGAAAACAGAAAATACTTACCATTGTTAATTGTATACAACATGAGCTAAATGCAGTAACAATATATCAGTTCATTAAAATAGAGAAGTAATAATTAGAAAATTAAATGGCTCTCCTCTCTGTGGTGGAGGCTGCACAAAGTTTGCTCATATGTCATCTACATGCTAATGCCTATAAGCTAGGGATGTTGTTTATTACAAAGAAGAACTGCTGCTGTGATGCAGAAAGGGCCTGCGAGTGAGAGAACTGTCCTGTGTTATCAGTGCCAGAGAATCATGTCACACAGTCACAAGAGTCCTTCTCAGGCGAGACCAGCCAACAGCATCTGCATGTGTGATAACAGACTGGAGTGACTCAAGAAATGATCGAGGAGCATGGATATGGCTCAGTGGGAAGTCCGACGGACGGGAGAAGGCCTGAGAGTCCCCAGCACCTGGCCTATAACCAGCACACCATGGAGGTGAGAGAAGAGGACCACTGCTGCTTGCTGCATGTCCATTCAGGTCCAGGGGCAGGGAGAGCCATTGTCTCCAGGGAACAAGTAGGAGATGACAAAATAGGACAGCTGTCACCTTCATCTGCCTGCAAATGTACTCATAGGCCTATGTATCTGTACACACACAAACACACACACACACACACCACGCAGGCACACACATGCATATTCACAGAAGGAGACTCACACAGGCATAAGCACTCACATACATAAATGTGGTACCTGGGAGGGGTGTAGGTAAACAGTAAGTGATAAATCACTTGAAGCTTATAAAAAGGGGACAGGTGGTAGAATTTAAGGACTTCCACATAGCAATGGCCCAGACAATACCAAAGTAAAACTGATTTTTGATCTTCTGGCCAGCCAAACTTTTAATATGAATAAATCTGTGTTGTTTTAAGATATCACGTTGATAATGTTTCAATAAGAACACTATACTAACAGAATTAAAGAGTAAAATAAACTGATAAACATGTAAAACAAGGAGTTTTATAAAGACTCTGTGAATAATATTACATAATAAACTAATTTCCATCATTTGAATGATTTTGGTCTTTACAAAGTTAGACTTAGAGAGACAGAGAGGCAAAACTCAGTTTTTTTCTCTGATCCTAATATGATAAGGGTAACCTGACATACAAATATAAGTTTAATGCATACGATTTTCACAACAGACCTGCAGGAATGGTATATTTAGGAAGAATTGAACTGAACTATGGTCTAAGAATCATAATGATGCAACAGAATAGATTAAAAATAATGATAAAATGGGATATAATATACCTTACATAAAGACTACAAAACAACAGTAACAAAATAAAACGTTAAGAATAAAGCCAAATAGAAATTCTGTGTTCAAAAGGGTCTAGTCACCATAAATTCTGGTATGGTTATAGTAGAGAGATGACTTAAATGGTTAGGCTGGTCAACTGGACTACACTTTGAATATAATAAAATAAGAATCTTTACCCCTAAATATTGTAAGAAACAAGTAAACTTAATGCACAGGATATTAAAATTTGGGCCACATCATACAAAGTGTTACTTTAACATGAAGTAAAGAGAGAAGGATAATTTTGACTATATAAAAGTTTTAAACTCAATAAAACTTTTCCATGAAAACACAGGAGAAGGCCATGCGTTCATATTTGCAGATAGCATCAGAAATAGGAACACTAATGAGAAATTCCTGCACGTTTAAGCTTGTAAGCTGATTTAAAATTAAATTTCTATGAACAAGTAAATTTATTCTTAAGCATTTATTATAATGTAGTTTTCATAAATAAACAAAAAATTTAAATGGCACAACAACCTATGTTAGTCATATTATCAAAAATACAAAAAACATGTATGGAACTAAAAAGTATATTATAAAATGTCTAATATAAGATATTTAACATGCATTTTGATAATTTTATAAAGTATAAAATATTTATCTGCATACTGTTACAATGCAATAATAAATAGAAAGCTAACTATAAGTTTAACACAGTATGATTTTTACTTTCTTTAAATAATTGTCTTTGTTAATTGTAAATTAATTCCATGCATGCTCGTGCATGTTGGTTGAATCCACTCATTATTTCCTCCCCTTCAACTCCTCAGTATTTCCCCTTTTCCTCTCAACTCCCTGTGATTTTTTTCTAAAACTTATTAAGTCCATTTACTACTTGCACATGCATGGTTATCCTTCAGAACTTGAGAGTAAGACCCAATTGTGGAAGACCCCCATACTTGAGTCATAGAATATGCAGAAATCAAGATGATAACCTGGAAGCTACAACCTTACTGGCTAGCTTTCATAGTGCTAGAAGGATCTATACACAGTAATAGGAGAAATATGTATTCAACAATCTTACATACCTATGAACCCTATGGACTACAACGACTCAAAATATGCCAAGTGGAACTATAATAATACTAATGTCCTCAGATTAACCATCCACTTATTGACTAGACTGAAATGCTGGTTTATAAAACTGAACTTCGACTTGGTACCTTTAACTAGGTCAAAAATGTAAGATAGCTACATCATAGGCCCGGGGGAGACAATAAAAGAATTCTTCTGCTAAATTAAGAAACTAATAAACTACACATTAAGTTTTTATCTTTTTACACATATAGATAAATGCATCTCATAACATTCTTAGGTTTCTTTTTCCAGATAAATACAGACCCACAACTAGGCAACCATTAGAAAATATAAAAACAGTAGGTGTCCAGCTCTACAATGTGCTCCCTTACCCTAAAGGTAAGGGATCATCGCGGAAGTGGGGCAGAAAGATTCTAAGAGACAGAAAGAGAACATGTCCTTTTGCTTTGCTTAAAATGACAGGACCACTAAACACATGAACTCATGTAAGACCTAAATAAACAGGACCAATCCACCCAAAACCTCAGCATGGATGGGTGAGGGGCTCATAAAGCTCTACATCCACCTGAAGTCATTTGCAATTGATCACTGCTTGGGAGATTGAGAGTTGGTTCTTTATCAAAGATCTAGGCCCTCAGAAGATAGAGTGCATAATGGAAATACTTTTACTTACAAATAGTTTTCCTACTTCATAAAACTAGTAATTTTATTTCTAAAAGTATTTAAAGAAATAAATAGTCTATAATGGCAAAAAATCCCATAGCAACAACAACAACAACAACAACAACAACAAGAAACAAACCAAGCCTAAGAGATAAGTGGTTAGTATCATTATATCATCCACTCTACAATATGCATTAATTACCCAACAAATGCCCAATAAGAATCTAGTTCCAGATGGCTCAGTATAAAACAAGTCAAGGCAGATTCCTATCCTCTTGGTTCTTTTATTCATAAGAAAGGATAACTGTAGGATATAAGTGCTGTGAAGACCAGAACACAGAGCAGCATACTACAGGGCTAAAGGGGGATGCTGCCTCACGGAGTTGTGAGGAGCTGCTCTAATTGGGTGTCACTGAACTATTAGTACAGGACTTTTCTCCCAGCTACACTGAAGACACTGAAGATTTTGAGAGACAGCTACACTGTCTCCAATGTAGGGGCCAGACATACCCACACACGTGCACACATATAACACACACACTAATAATCCAACTGAAAAATTAAAAAACAGAATTAGAAATATTTAAAGCCAACGGTATTGGAGGTTTTTGATTATCTTGGGACTCATTGTGACTTTAAAGGAAAAAGGCCCATAATAATCTTCCAAAGTAATTGAGATTAGAATCAAAGATCTTGGCCTGCTGCTACAGCAAAACCATGCCTATACTCTCGAGGCTCAAGAAGGGAGGTCAGCATTTCTTATGTTTGTTTTATTTTTATTTTTCTAGCTTACAGTCCATATTTTTCATCTTCTTACTGTCCCCAATTCATTTTATTTTATGAATTTAGTTCTTATTTAATAATTTAGGTCTATTAAAATTGCCTATTTAACTGGTATATGTCATTGTAACAACAACCATGTTTCTTCTCAAAAATTAAAGCCCCACGAGGGAATACAGTTTCTGTGCATGGAGCATAAAGACCAGTATAGTTATGATTACTAAATACAATTTAGTGAACAAGTGAATAAATGAATTAACAATAACAAAGTATTGAACAAGCATTATAGTTCAAGATATATTAACCTTAACAAATCCCACACTATTGGTAGATATCATCTCATAAGAAACATACATCTCTCCTAATATAATCATATATGAAAATTAAATAAAACATAGTTATCAAATTTTATTTTTAATAAGGCAAAAATAATAAGCTAAGTAATGTTTAACCTTTTCAAAAGAATAGGCTGAACTGCAAGTATTAAATACATTTATGAAATTAAGTGTGTTTATATATATATACATGTGCATATGTGTAGACGGAAGACAGAGACAAACTACACACATAAATACTAGGTGAGGGGGAACTAGAAAGAAAATAGTATCTTTAATCAAAATACATAAAACTGGACTACTGTTTATTTTAATGAACATATTTAGAATATGATCTTTCTTCAACATAACTTAACAGGCAAATTAATCTAGAGGATGTGGAGAAAGAGGAACACTCCTCCACTGCTGGTGGGGTTGCAAATTGGTACAACCACTCTGGAAATCAGTCTGGCGGTTCCTCCGAAAACTGGGCACCTCACTTCCAGAAGATCCTGCTATACCACTCCTGGGCATATACCCAGAAGATTCCCCAGCATGTAATAAGGATACATGTTCCACTATGTTCATAGCAGCCCTATTTATAATTGCCAGAAGCTGGAAAGAACCCAGGTATCCCTCAACAGAAGAATGGATGCAAAAAATGTTGTATATATATATATATATATATATATATATATATATATATATATACACAATGGAGTGTACTATTCAGCCATTAGAAACAATGAATTCATGAAATTCTTAGGCAAATGGATGGAGCTAGAGAACATCATAGTAAGTGAGGTAACCCAGGCTCAAAAGATGAATTATGGTATGCACTCACTAATAAGTGGATATTAACCTAGAAACCTGGAATACCCAAAACATAATCCACACATCAAATGAGGTACAAGAAGAACAGAGGAGTAGCCCCTGATTCTGGAAAGACTCAGTGAAGCAGTATTCGGCAAAACCAGAACGGGGAAGTGGGAAGGGGTGGGTGGGAAAACAGGAGGAGGGAAGGGGGCTGATGGGACTTTCGGGGAGTGGGGGTCTAGAAAAGGGGAAATCATTTGAAATGTAAATAAAAAATATATCGAATAAAAAAAAGAATAAAAAAAGAAAAAAAATAAATTAAAATAATTTGACTAAATGCTAAAAACAGAACATTCAATTTCTTTTTATGGATGTATTTTCATAGGGAAAAATGAAATTCATCAGGTAATTACTAAACTATCAATAAGGGCTTAGAACAACAGTTATAGAAGAGTTATTCTCCTTAGGATCTACTGGCTCCTTTTCCTAGACAGGGAATCTAGCTGGGTAGAGAGCCTCGAGTCAGATCCCATCCAGAGCACTTTATCTGAGGAGTCAGGAGATGACTGGCAAAACAAGAGGCCAATCAGAACCTTTCTGCTTTAATGATTTTCGGAAAAGGGTATCTGACCCCAGTTTAAAAAGGTGCGCAAATCGCAAAGTGATCCATCTCAGGTTTTAAGTTAGCGCAAAGCGAAGGACATAGACCATACTGAAAATTTCATCAGGAAAATTGCCTTTCACATTAGTAATACCAATGCAAATACTGCGAATAGATGATTTTTCGAAGTTCATATCAAATGCTTTTTGGATGTAATACTGCTGATAAACCAAGATGGAAGAATATGTGACTGACTCTAAATTATGGTACCGTGTAATCAGTATTCATAAAACTTGAATTTACCAAGAAGGAACACCCTCACAATTAATTCAGTGAATTTAAAAAGTGTTTATGAGAGTATCCCCATAGAAAACACAAAGGTAAATAACATTATAAGTATCTTCCACAAAGAAAACTGTTTAAGAACACATTCCTACTGGTAGCACTGTTCCTACGCTCCATCTGTAAAATAAAGCATGATGGAGGAGAATCCTAAAAGGCAAAGCCACTGAGATACAGGACGGGATGCAAGGACATCTGAGTCAGGGCTGAGAGCAGCACTTCTGTGTGAGCAGAAAGTGCATGGTGTGGGAGCGGCAGACACAAGCAGAGAAAGGCAGAGCCCGAAGCACCATCCTTGTTTGGCTTCAGAAAACCTGTCTCAGCCATTCCAGGCAGAATACTGAGCAACAGCGGGGAAAATGAGATTAAGGTTTAGGAGAATATCTTTTAAAAAAAGGTATCAAGTGCCAATTTCTGAGTATGTGGTGTAGGTAAAGTAAATTGGAGAAAGTGTCTAGGAACGATTAAAAGGGAAGGACTTATTATTTTAATATTTTAATCAATTTATTAAAATAAAGCAAATAAAATAAGCAAGATAAATAGAATGTTTGATTATTTCAATGTTCTTTTTGGGAGGTGAGCACTTAAGTCTTTCTTAAATCACTTAGTAAATTATATAGTTTATTTCATCCTGTGAAAAAGGGAATGTTCACAGGAATAAGAAGTGTGAGGACAGGGAAGTCTTCACCGTCTCCAGATGAGACTCTGAGCCTAAGATCTGCTATGTGCTATCCAGCCCCCACCCCCACCCCAGGACCTACCCAGCAAGTGCAGACAGGTAAGACGAAGCAACCTGATAATAGAGTATCAATGATGATAGTGCCGGAGGTGAGAAACAACTGCCTTAAAACACATTCCAACAGCATGCAAATAAGAGAGAGGAATAGTGTGCTGAGTTCTAGTTTTTAAACTTTAATGATACAATTTAAAAGAAAACACTTCGCTGGTTGTGTCTTCTGTACTCACTTGAAACTTTCAAACAAACAGGTTAAGGCACATAGAGAATTTTATCAATGATCTCTGCTACCATGCTATTTTCATTTTTTTGATTATCTAATTTTTGTGGATTTGTCTAAATATCTGTCCTAAGTAATGCAGTTCTTGATGATCAGTTGGGGATGGCAGAATCTTAGAGCTCCATTACCGAGATAATTTCTTTTAACAGCTACTCAAAATACTAATAAAAATGAAGACTGATTAAAGTAGCACTCTGTCTACAAAGAATATGATTTGACTTAATTCCTA
This sequence comes from Apodemus sylvaticus, assembly GCF_947179515.1. Classification (NCBI taxonomy): domain Eukaryota; kingdom Metazoa; phylum Chordata; class Mammalia; order Rodentia; family Muridae; genus Apodemus; species Apodemus sylvaticus. The sequence continues at coordinate 76,354,239 of NC_067477.1, read as the reverse complement.
ATATGATTACGATCTCATAAGTAGTACTCTGGTTGACCAATAGCCCACTGTTCAGTAATTTCTAATCATGTCTAGTAATAAAATCTAGAGCCATCAGAATTTTAAAGTGAAAAAAATGTAATAGAAAAGGATATTCTATGTGATTCTTTTTACTTGTAACCAAAGTTACTTGGAACAGCTTGTTAACCCACTCAGTGTTAGTGTTACTGTTAAGCCCGTGAGCTAGGGTATTTCTAAAATGGTATAAATGCAAAAGGAAAAAGTGAACTACACAAACACAAACTGAAACCTAAACTAAATGTTCCAAAAGGGTGACAAATCATCTCCAGGGTTAAAAAAACAAAACAAAACAAAATAAAACAACAACAACAACAACCAAAAAAACCAGGATTTTTCTGGTTTTCCTTTCTTATCAATTTTTTTTAAAGGAAGAAAACCAGATGTGGTTTCTTAATTATGCAACAATATTTATCTATTTCAATGTTGGCTTTTCATAAAGCATTGTATTGCAGCAAATATACCAAACCAATAGAAGTCCTAGGCAGTGAGGGATTCACCAATAAGCAATATAGTGGCTGTGTCAAAAATGTTGTCATAAGGAAAGACATAACTACTGATTATGTAATACTGTGGTTCTAAAAATTCATTGTACATCACAAGAGCAATGAAAAACACTAGGGTATTTATGAATAAAGGTTCAAGGGCATTCTGGTGACTAGCACGGGACATGGCATGGGTGGACAGAAACAAGCGGATGAGACAAGAACACCAAGGTGCCTACGATGGCCTCAGTCAGGGGAGTGGCTGGAGCTGGATGCTGACTAGGAAATTTCTTTATCAGCAGTGGCTCAAAGCTCAGAATACTGTGTCCCCATGACTAGAAGCCAGGTGGCAGGGCATGAGTACAGCAAGTGCTCAGACAACCTTTAACTCACCATATAAGCACATATTCCCAGCCATGAGCTTATACACTGACAAATAAAAAGGAAACTCAGTTTGTTTCACATTCTAAAGAGGACATCAAGGGGCTGGCAATCAATTAGGGGTAGGGAATGCTAAAGAGTAAAGGACAGAGTGGAGGAGAGCTAAGAGGAGGAAAAGAGAGAGAGAGAGGAGGAGGAAGGCAGGAGGGAGGGAGGAGAGGAGAGGGAGAGAAGGGTAGAAAATGAAGATGTAAAATCAAGAGTTTGGGATATTGCCTTTGAAATGAACAGGCTTCCTACAATTTGGTGGAGGAAAAAATGTGTTTACAAACAGTGTTATAAAGTTCAGGTAGCAGAATAGGATGTCTTGAACCCTAGACTGTGAGACTGGCCTGGGCAGTAGCGCAAGGCATGTAAACATCATCGTACACATACAAATTACATTCTGATCACTCAGTACTTTACCATAGGTGAGGGAGGGAGCTGCAGGGAGGAAGGAGTGACAGGGGTAGAACGGTGAGCAGGGAGCTAAGGGGTGAGAGCAAGAGCAATGCATTACACACACGGATGATGCTATGAAAGCAATTTAATCAAAGTTACTAAAAAATTAGTATTACACCACACACGCACGCGCGCACACACACACACACATACAGAGAGTCAGACAGACACACACACACACACACACACACACACACACACAAAACCTTACATCAATGAAATGAGGCAATTCCAGAATAAAACTCAGGAAGATTACAGACCAAGAAACACAGCAATGAAGAGAAGGAGTTGACCAAATCAAGGGTGACAAAGCTAAAGAAGGCGGAGGAAAATTGATGTTGATTTCTAGACCCCTGTACCACATGTAATTCTTACTTCCACCATAGAATAACAAAAGCAGGAGCCAAGAGACATTAAAGGAAGTGAGATGAAAATCATGGACAGGATTTTATCAAGACAGAAAACATCTTCACATTGGAACTGCTGGTACCATCACAGGAAAGAGTAAGGCAAGAGAGGTTTAAACCCTTGGGTACTCCATTCTGTGTTTGGATAATTATGATGGAAATGATAAAGCAAAGTGGACTGATTTAGTACATAACCAGTACCCTCATGTGGGTCTATGTAGCTGGGAATCCACTTTTTATAAGTGCAGAAAAATCAAAGTTGTTTGTAATAAATGCACAATAATCATATAAGGATTACATATGATAATAGGAACAAGTCCAGGTTCATGCAGAGGGGTTAGTTATACATAAGCATGGGAGGAGGAGGGGCTAGAAGACATTTTAATGCAGAGGAAAGCTACAGTGAAGACTAGGTGTGAGTTGGCAGCACAGAGGACAGTGGCCCAGTGGTTCAGATGGACAAAATGGACAGAGGTGTAAACAACACAGACATACACACACACACACACACACATACACACACACACACACACACACACACACACTGTTTTTGTGTTTTCAGGTAACTACTAAAACTTCAACAATACAGTCTGGAAACAAAGAATGAATCAGCTGAGGACTTAGGGAGGTTCAGATCACACACTGTGACAGGCACTTGTATTTCATCTTGCACACAATGGAGTTGGGAGACTTAAATGCTTTAGTAACACACAGTTTTCAGATATTGCACTTGTAGCAGATGTTAAGCACTCTTTCAAGTATGTTTATTATTTTCCCCACAACAACCCTGTGAGGTAGGTGTAATGATACTCAATTAACAGTCAAAACAAAACAAAACAAAACAAAAACCTTAAACTTGTTAAGCAATTTACACTTGATTAAGTCGCTACATACGACAGTTGGGATTCCAGATTGCACTACAAAAATACATTAGAAAACTGATACACACACAAATACATACATCTACAGACAATTATCAACAGGACACATGGCAATTTTTATCCTTAAGTCAATGAAGCAATAAATGTTTGCTAATTCAGTATTATAATCAGGTTTGTGGTATCAGTGGCTTTTTTATGAGAACACACTAAAATTTTGAGACTAAGGATATGTGTGTATGTATACTGAAATATAAAATAAAAATATATAATATGTTAATATGCTAATATATGTTAATGTTTATTAACAATAAATATTTTAATAAAATAAAAATATAAAATGAAAAAAATAAAGAGAAATTACTTGATATAATATAAGAACTTCAAAGACATGGTTGTCAACTATAATTTTATTTCCTTTGACTCTGTTAAAACTATCTGGAATCAAATAAACATACAAACAAAAACTCTTAAGATTTATTCCTACACTATTAAAATTCTAATTGTACATATTATTCTATTGAAAATAAATTATCTTTTGGATAATTAAAACAGTAAATGATATGCTAAATTTTTCTTAAGTGAAGTAATTAACATACTGGCCATTTAGCATAAACATACCTGAAATGTTTCACCTAATATAATGATCTGCTTTTATTTTTAATATCCGATGTTAAAACACACTATATTATTTAAAATCTGTTTTGGATAATGTAAAATATATTTCTAAATAAAAAGATTTACAAATCTGTCAATAAACTTTGAAAAATTCAAAATTGTAGAACTATTTAGAATTTATTTTAAAATACTTTAAGGTACATAAAATCTACCTTGAAATTTTTTCTACTTGGGCTTTCTTTTACATCTGTATCACTTTGGTTCTAAAATTACTTTTCAAGTTCCTCCATGAAAGCTAGAAGTTGCTGGAACATTACTAACAGGTGTCTGAGTACCTATCGTTTAAGGAGTTAAAAATTTTAACTATACAATAGCTTTATTTTTCTTATTGCAAATTGAAATTTATAATGCAGGGTAAAAATTTTAATTATTCCTATGCTAACATTTATTTATGAATTCTTAAACAATGAAGTGTGTGTTAATTTAATAATTGCAACCCCAGTTCTATTTGTTCAAAGTCCAATGAAGGAACCTGTTCTCTTACAGGACGATTCCATAGAGACAGTCTGCATTTACTCTACAGTATGACAATAACTTCTACATAACTGCACAAATGCGCCAAACTCACAGTCTGCTGTGACCCCACAACCTGGGAATCTGCATTAAGTTCAAGGAACACAGGCATGAGTCCAGTGCATTTTTATCTAAAGTCTCAACCAAAACTACACTGGATCTACATGTTGCCAAGCTTATACTGCCACAGACTAAGTATAACACGGGTACCCTGAACAATTCAAATACACTCAGTCATGTAACAAGTACAACTGACGACTTTTTAAAAACACCCAATACAATGTATGAAACATACCTATTCCTCCAAGAATTAATAAAAGTAAACAGTGAGCTGTAGTAAAATTTACTTGGTTTGAGAACATGCAAAAGTTACAGCGACTTTAATATTTCATAAACTGGTAATGTCTTCTTGCTAGAAAGACCAAACTATAATACATCTATACAATACTTTAAAACTATTAAGTTTAGTTGGCATTTTATTAAGTCTTAAGTTTATACAAATAATGTTACAAATTAAAATGTATGTTGGCTCTATTTAAATAAAGTTTTAATCTAAATATAAATCAAGTCTATTTTTCTAATTTATTTGATTTTAGAAAGTTTTTGAGAATTGTAATAAATGTACTTAAAAATTCGTTTACAAACTTTCTACACAAAATCAAAAGTAGTAGAAATCCTCTGTAGGAAACCCACTGTCTTCCTAAGACTGCACCAGAACACTCCGCTGTTAGCCATTACAGACAGTATTCTAACTAGAAGAAATACACATCAAAACATAGTATGAATTCCATTATGAATACAGGGAATTCTTCCTGTGTTCAACGAAAAGTTTCAAGGCATGTCTAAAAAGCGTCTTTTTTAGATCTACTTCCTTATAGAAGTAAATGAATTAGCTGTTTTGATATTAACCCTACTGATGTTTGAGGAAAAATCTATAGACAAGATATGTGTATAAGTATCATCAATTTACAGTTCATAATGGAGTTATATACCAAATGACAATATGTGATTTGTGATTAATACTCTAGGAATATAAGGGTGCACTAATATGTTTTTACATAGAAACGTCAAAAGGCTCACCAAAAATAAATAAATACAAATAAATAAACAGCATATCATACCACTGAACTTAAAAAAAATCTAAAATAGCAAAATAAAACCATCTACACAGTATAATACAAACAAAAATTAAAATTTTCAAAATGCTAATACTAAAGAAAGTACTATTTCAAATTAGTTTATAGCAATAAAAAATTATTAAATAAATGGGAGACAGAGACCAAAGGATACTATGTTTTATTATATAACTGTTTACTTTCTCCCATGCCTGGATTTAAAAGATATTTTTTTTTAAATTCAAACTTGGTGTTTCCAAATTAAAGAAGGCAGCTGCGTTCATCACATACTGGCTTTCCTTCCAAACTCTCGCCAGAGGCAGCATCAGCACTAACCCACAGGCCTCTGCTAGCGAGGCCAAGGGGCCGCGTCTGCTGAAACAGGGTCAGCCAACCTTAACAATATGGCTCTACCACCTTATGGATGATCAGGATGCCTCAAAACCGGAATGCAACTCGAATTCTTAAAACTTTGGTTTGCGAGCAATTCACAAAAATATTTTAGTTTCACTTGGTTTTCATTAAAAATTCATTTCCAAAGAGTGGTCCATCCATCTATGAGATATCCAACTTGTTACTGATCACAAATCACATTTAGAGCCAGGGAGAGGAGCAGTACTGTTTAACTGACCTCTAGAGCTGTCTGTTACTCTGTCTTACTGAGTTTTCCAGTCTATGGTGGGTACACAAGAAACTTACAGTCTATGTAGTACTCCTAGTCAGTGTCACTCTGCAGATGGCACAGTGGAGAAATACCTTCTGTACAGGCCCATGTACAATGTCTTCTGCCGCTGGCAGCACCTAGGGGAAAGTGCGCTGTTAAACAGTTGCTGCGTTCCACCTCAGTAGTGGCTGCAATTCGGTGGTGGGTGAAGTGATTCCTGTACGTACATACAGGGGTGAAAGGTACTCTAGAAAGGGAACATATTTAAGAACAACAGCGACTGTGTGAAAACTGCCACGGCAAAACAGAATACATCACTCAGTCACAAGAGACCTACACAGATGACTGCCACTCATTTAAAGGCCGGATGTTAAGAAGGACTGCAAGGAACAGAATACAGCCATTCAATTCACAACACAGTTAGAAACTAAATGTAAAACATGGTAAAAAAAAAAAAAAACCCAAGCATATATTCACTTATAACATCATTTCAACAGAAATATGTCTAGAATAAGAAAATGTATACAGTATTATCCATGACTGTTCAGCTAGTTCACTCTTTTTGTTGTTTGAAGATGACAGATCAAGGAGGTGGAGGATCCAAAACAGGCTGAGACATCAAACTTGAAGCCAAGCCACAAAATATACCATTAGAGGGGAAAAAATTGTTCCAAAACTGTAATTTATTTTATTTGAATTTTTAATGAAGTGACTAGTTATCAACATCTAGTGACAAATTATATCTCAAATTACGGAATTTTAAAATAATCATGTACACAGAATAACTGTCGTCCTCCAATGTTAATGTTAAGCTGGGTTACTCTCCAGGAGTGGTCATTCTCCTAGGACCATGTAAACAGTAGGTTGATGAAGAGAATGAAGAATGAGAAGGCTTTGAGTTCATCATTACTGAAGTTTATTACTACATCTTGAATTTGCTACACTAATGCTCTTTTCCTACAATTCACCTTTGGTTGACTTAGAGAGAATTAAAAAACTAGTCTAAGGAGACCACTTCTGCATGCTGAAGGGGCATCCTCACTTCCTGTATCTACTAAGATTTCGTGCTTATACTTGTCTATATAGTTCATACTATTTTATTTTTGGCTTAATATTTAAAAGTTTGTAATATTTAAAATATCTGGAATGCCATTTAAATGATAATATCTATTTCAAAAATAAGACTGAAAGTAGCAACTAGTTGTAGTTAACAGCAGGCCTAAACAAGAATGCAGAGGGAAACTGCACTATTCTCTATTTCCTTCTCTTTTCTGATAGAGCCAATGACTTAACTGCCATAAAACTATCTATGGAACATAGCCACCATGATGCACCTGCCTCAGACTACGGTATGTGTGTTCTTAAACTAAGAGCTGATCACTATGTCAAAACTCAGGCCACCTTATTTAAATAACATAATACTCCTGAGACTGGGGTGGTCTGTGTGAAAGTCCAATGAATCTGTCATAAAATGTGCTCACTAAGTCAAGACTTTTTACTCTAATTTGCTAATTGAGAATTTATTTACACTGGCACGAGTACTCAGTCCAGTCAGAAGCAGCTACTCCCATTCCTCGCACACTCACTTTGTCTTGTATTTCTACAATTAAGACACAGTATGAACAAATAGCATTTTGGTTTCCAGTCAGCATGTGGTAAAAAGGAGAAACAATGGAGTGTGTTTGTCTCTTCACTCACAAGGCAAGGACCAGGGGTTCTCGGTACAGCTTTCGTATATAAGGCATATGGAAGCTGAGATTCTGTAAAATTGGACACTGAAATAAAGACACGAGTCCCTAAATTCTTCCACTGAAAACACAAGCTTTGGTAAGGCTCTTAAGATGTTCTCCAGTGACCCCCATGAATTTCAAGGAATTACTAAGGACTCATTTAAGAAACTCAATACAATAAGTAGAGGTAATCTTAGTAAATGTGTAAGTCTACATAGCTGTAACTTCTCATGTGAAATCAATCTCCATTTAGAGTGATGTTCTCCAAAACCACACACCCTGTATATGAGACATGCATTTTCACACTTGGCCTACTATATCAATAGCAGTGACTAGTGACTCAGCTTCTTTCCAGTGCCCCATATTAATTTACTACTATGTAAAGTTACTTTCATTTAGTCATTATTTTCTGAAGTTTAAAGTCACAAGGCATACACTTCAAAAATTATTTGAAATTACAAACCTACCAAAGATACGCTGAGGCTATGAGTCCATTAGTTTGCACTCCCCAATGACAGAGTACATCGCTTTGCCTCTTTTATTACACTTGCTCTCAACAATGGCAGCTATGTCAAAGTTCACTTGAAGTGTTTATATAAAATGATCTCACTTCCTTTATCACTCTTTCATTCTCACCACATGTAAATATATTAAAGAAATCATTAAATTTGTAAAATACAGCAGGAGATTGCATGTTTGTAAAGATGATGATATTAATGATCTTCTTTTAAAATTTATTTTCCCAAATCCATGGAAATGTAGTTTTCTGAAGATAAAAGGTAATACAAATTCAGAATTATACATGCTTTTAGGGAAGGAGTCTTTGAACTGTCACAAGACAGTATGTTTTGTCCTGAAAATAAACTCAAAATGCTGTCATATTATAGAAGACATGGTGTGGAATTTCTTAAAGTGAGATGTGCTCTAAAACCAAGAAAACAACAGGTAACTCCCACCATTTATTACAGATGCTCAGTAGGCAAAACGTCTGTTAATGGAGATTACAAAAATATACAGTGTCCCAGCCATTCAATGTAAAGAAACTTTTCTAGAGACTTCTCATTATAAGGGTTAGATGTCATGAAGTGATATGTTACAATATGTATACAACAAGAAAAGGATAGTTTCATGTGAAGGCATAGATGAGAGGCAGTCCAGAATCTGTACTGGAAAGGATGAGCATAAAATACTCAGGCAGGAACCTGGAAGGAGTAGAATACAGCAGGCCCAATATGTTAAAACATTAGAACATATTTTCCTCTAAGACGGTCATTTAGGTAAGCAGTGTGTGAAACTCAATCTAACAGCATCATAGAAAAAGAAATTAATTACAGCTATGGATAATTCAATTGAGGAAATACTTATAGGAACATTGATTTAAAAAAAAACCCACTAAAAGTGCTTTCAAAATAAAAGCTAGTTTAGAATCTAGCTTAATGGCAGAGACTTGCCTAGCAAGTGTAAGGCCTTGAGTTCAAACCCAGCAAAGCACTGTAAAACAAACAATAAATTATATGCTGAGTAAATCCCTGGAAGAGAAAAACTATTGAATAAGTCAAAGTTATTTTCAGAAGTTTGAGTCTGAATAAAAGGATTCATTAATTCACTTAACAACAAAACACTATTTCTTCAGTTTCAGGTCCAAAACCACATACTAGGTAAAGCAGTCACATAGAGGGTCAACTCACTGGAAAAGTAAACTCTAATAGAAGAAAATCTAGCCATTAAATACAAAATGCAGTGAGTGCTTGCAAGAAGTGTATAAAACCAAAGCAAATGCATGTTATGGATACAAGATGAAAAACACACTGTTGACAGGGTTCTCAGAGAAGATCAGGAAACACAGTATTTCAAATTTAGTGACCAACCACACGGCATGAAGCGGTGCAAGCAGGTTAACGGTTAAGCACGGCTGAGTGGTAGAACATGCTTCCTGGATACACACAGCAGGAATGGAGCTTCCAGCAAGACTAGTCAAGTGTGATGAGACAAGGGGGACTGTTCTGCCGAAGAGACACAGCCTTGCAGCACTTCTATTACTGGTCCTTCCTCAGATCCTCCTCTTGCAGAGTGACTCCCACTATACACCAGCCATCAGCCATGAGGAAGCGGTTTCCCTGAAGCAACTGAGATACATAATGTGAAAGCACTCAAGTAGAGGTAGCCATTGTTTCTCAGGTTGCACAGAATGCAGGGGAACTAGTTAAGTGTAAGGCTGGCACAGAGAGCAAAGGGAAGAACAACAGATCTCAAATAAGCAAGCCTTCCCCCTTCATCGCACTTCTCCATGAGCCAGGGCAGGGTAGCAATGGTAACAGGTTAGATTATTCTCTGCTCACAGAAGCAAAGCAGAGCGAGCATCTGCATGTCATCACTGGACGGTCCACATCTGGCCAGAGGTAAAGCAACAAGGGGAAAGATACTATAAACTGACTATGAGGTAAAGTTCACACTAGAGAGATTACATAGACCTAAAATGTCCAGAATGAACGGGCCAATAAACACCACTGTGCTTAATTGTAACCAAAGCTCACACTGAAAGAAAACCATGTAGTTTTCATGTCTCTGCTATTCCTCACTTCAGCCAAGACTGTTTATGTAATAGTTATGAATAAGGAGCTGGCTAGTGACTGTCATTAGTCATTTACCTAGAATGCCCTGTGGGTATTAGACCAAATATCAGCATTACCTTATTATTTATTCTTTGTAACATCTACTAGTCTGGGGTTATGTAAGAACTTCCTTCAAGTTTTTCTTCAGATATTGATTAGAGAATTGTGGGCAAGTGAGAGTGCTCAACAGGTTAAGGCTCTTAAGGTGAAGGTGAGGTGGCCAGAATTACAGGTCCAGGATGCATAATGTGAAGTAGGAACCACCCTACAAGATGTCTTCTGATGTCCACAAAGCACATGCCGACACACAATAAATAGAATGCTAATAATAAAAAATGACATATATAAACATATATATATATACACATACACATACATATATGGAACTAATTGTAAGTCTGAAGAATACTAAGTGATAAAAATCACATAAATGCAAACATTCTGCAGATTTGTAGACAATATTTGGTTTTATATAAACTAAAAAGTAAAGGCTAGAGATGTAGCTCGGGGTCAGAACAGTTTCCTGACATGATCACAGCCCTGGACTCCATCCTCAGCACTGTGAACAAAATATGGAACCTAAATATTCTATGTTGAAGATATCAATACAGAAAACTATAGATAAAAAATACACTAGAATAAGGGTTTTTTTTTCAAATGAAGAGTTGATATTTACACTTAAGAAATCTAAAACAATTTTAGAGAACGTTCTGGTTTAGAGAACTCATAGTTTAATAACATGATATCTTCCTCACTTTCTGAGCACTTAACATTTACATTAATATTTGAAGGAGGATTCTCAAAAACTCAGGTACCTTATTTTAAATAAAGGCATCAGCATTTTACATAACTAAATTATACATGAACTTATCCCTGTTTAAATGTCACACTTTTCAAGGATATGGTAACATTACATTGATGCTTATAACTGTTAAAACAACCCACTCGTTTTACAATCGCTTGTCATCCTAAGTCACACACAATTCAACACAAATTGTCTTAACCACTCCTCAAAGTTACAAAGCAATAATGACTACTGTGATAATTTATAATTACATACTCTTAGAGGCTGTAATGTTATTTTACCATTTCCTATGACTATATAAAAGCTAGTAATTTGACACTAAATAATTAAAATAATCTAGTATAAAACTAATTGTTGGAGCACAATCCAAGAACAGAGAATTCTGAATGCTTGTGAGAAATCTCCAAGAGAATAGATAAGAGTCTTATGACCATAGTTTCTGTGAAACAAAGAATTATTCTTGGAACGTGCTTGTGTGCTCTTCCCAGGAGTAATGGATGGGAGTAAGTTTACTTCAGCTGTTGTTATTCACATGCCATTATGCAAAAGACATGTTTTGAGGAGTGTAACTTGTCATAGTGTTGTACCCTCTACTCAGACAGGTGACTCTTTTTAACACTCAAGAGTAAAATTGCCTGATGCTCTGAATAAAGCTGGCAAATGTAGGATACTTTAGCATTCATGGTCACACCTTCTTGTATTATGAAAGCTAGTCCACAGGGAAGGGACACTCAGGTCAGTGCCAACACAGGCATCCCTGGACCTGTGTCAGAAGAGCATGGTTTGTTTCTTCAGCAAGAGAAGCATATTTCCACCTCTGGGGGCAAACAAGGGCAGCAGCAAGAGGACTTCTCATGGCTGCTATTGGGATTTTGGTTAGGTAATTTTTAGCTCTTAGAAGAAATACCAGCAGTTCAGATAAGAAAAGTTCACTAAAACTACATATACATATTTATAGAAATATATATATATATATATATACACATAATATAGGTACTTTTAATATTTTTGTCAAATAGTTCATTGATCCCTTGTTGCTTTTTCAGATATCATGATTGCTAGGGAAGAGCACATCATTTGCTTGTCCAGTTGAAATGGTCATCCCTGAAAGAATACATACAAGTAACATTTCATGGACTAAGTAGGTTATATTTAGAAAAATGTATGTTCATACATATCCACATATGCATACAATAACAACCAAAAAAGATGGCATATATTTTAAGGAGAGTGCGAAACTATTTAGGAGGGTTCTGGGTAAGAAGGAGAAGAAAGAAATGTAATTACATTATAATCTCAAAAAATATGGTTGCTCTAAACTGAAGACTAGACAACAATGAAATGATCTGATAATGTTTTCAATCTTAAAGACGTCTTAAGAGTAATTTTTAATTTGTATCAATTTATTCACACCCTTCGGCCCTTATCGTTAGTATTCCTCTCTGATATGCCTCAGCTACTTTGATAATTTGAACACACAATTCCTTTAAAACAACAGCAATCAAATCTGCCAAGATGTGAAGTCAAAGGGAACTAGATTAAAAAGCACAACTCACTGGCAAAGAAAATCAGTTTTCCCCATTAAAGTATCATTGAGTATATCACCCACATTCCAGGGCAGACCTCATGCCTAGGAGGAGTTGACCAATACAAAACTGACTCTGGGTATGTTGGCTTTTGTCTTACTTGTTATTTGTTTTAGGATGCGGTTTTGCTCATCTATCTATCTATCTATCTATCTATCTATCTATCTATCATCTATCTATCTATCTATCTATCTATCTATCTATCTATCTATCTATCTGAGAGACAGAACTTGAAGTTGAATGGGAACAGGAACCTGATGAAAATGTGTACAGATAAACCAGGTAAAAGTACAGTTGAGCATTCCAACTGGACTCAAGACCTACATAACTAAAGGGAGACCACGCCTATACCAGAAACACAGTGAACTTCCCAGAACAAAGGAAGTCACAGTACTGGAAGAGGCTTTACAACAGCGATTGACTCACTGGCAGAATCCCTAACAGTCTATAATCATTGCTCCTTATACCCTTATATCTTATTTCTTCATCAAAGGAAACTTCTCTTTACAATAAATAGAAACCACTGCAAAACAACAACAACAACAAAACCTTCAACCAATCAAATTACAGATTTGTAGAGCCCAGTACCAGTAGAAAGACTTTATAAAACATTCCACAAAGGGAATCTTTTATAATTCTCAGGGATTTTGCTGTGAGACTATATCTCTTAGCAATGCCAGGGGTTACACCAACAAATTCATTCACATGACTGCCCAAATGTAAGCTAAACAAAGACAACATCAGTGAACACGCCAAACCAGACAGAGCACACAAATCCTCAACTCCACAAACAACTACCTGCCCTTAAGGAATTCTGGGAACAAGAGAGATGGATTTCCTAAGTTAGAGTACATCCAATAATTAATGGTCTACCCTGAAAACATTCATACAAGTAACATACGGACTCAACAGTTTATATTCAATGATAGTTATTTAAAAAAAAAACAAAACCTGAGGTCATGAATTAGAACAAGAGTGGGAGGGGTATGTGGGAGGGGTTGTGGGCAGGAAAAGAAAGAGAGAAATGCTGTAATTAAATTATAATCTCAAACATGAAAAAAGAAAAATATAAATTGGAGTATAATTGGAGGCTAGAGATACAGGGCAGCAGTTAAGGACACCAGCTGCTCCTTAAGAGGCTCCAGTCTGATTCTCAGCACCCACATGGCTGCCTACAACCATCTTAAGTCCACTCAGTTCCTGGGTATCCAGGGCCCTCTTCTCACCTCCATGGTCATGTAATACATGTGGTGCCCAGACATTAATAGAAACAAAACATCAAAAATAATTTTATTTAAAAAGTACAACCAGACAGGTCAAGCTTAATATGCAATGTAACTGTGGAATTTATTCTTACACTCATCCTTACTGAACTGTTACTATAACTCTGGGAATTGCATTAAATTCTCTCTTTAGACATATGGTACTATTATAGATTTATTATAAAATAAATATGAAATTATTTGAATTGTATTTCTACAAGATATAGTCAGGTACACATTCAAGACCCACTAGTCTAAATCTAAACATCTATTAGTATTTAAGACATGTTATATATCCAAATTATCATTTATCATAAACTAAAAATAAATGTTTTCCATAATCCTAGGGCCATACCTTCTCTTTAAGCATGCATTGAAATGCCTTTAAATAATCACATTTAATGATAATTTTCCTTATAATTTTCTTAAGTGAAAATGAATGAGAAAGTTTGAGCTTCAACAAATAGAAAATATAGCACTAAAGGCAATAATTCACATCACCTTAGTGATGTGAAGACTGTATTGAGTAAAGATATAAGATTCTGTTCTTTGTCTACACACCACAAAAGGCAGTAGCAACTACAAAGCAAAACAAAAGTCTACACCTCCCTAAAGCTTTCATTGATAAGATTACAATAGCAACAGAATTTTCTAATTCACAAGAAATCTAGATTAAATTTGATATTTCACCTAATGTTTTATATTCATTGAGGCCCTTAGACTAGGAAGTAATATTTCACATAAAATGCTGTTAAAATAATACAATAGTATGGCAAACTTAAAGAACTATAAAAAATTTCATTTATACCCTGTTTCCTAAAATTATATAAATATGCAAACTTACAGGCATATATAAATAAATAAAACACATTTATTAATCTGTATACATCCATACACTCTCTCTCTCTCTCTCTCTCTCTCTCTCTCTCTCTCTCTCTCTCTCTCACACACACACACACACACACACACTTTAGGGAAATGATGAGATCTTTTATGTTATTTTTCCTCGTTTGTTCACTTGTGAATTAATTCAATTACAATAATAGTGGCATGGAGTTATTTAGGTTCTACATAATTCTTTTTTTATGGTTATATGTAAATTCTTTTATTATAATTCATTAGTGCCTCTTGATTGAAAACATGCCAATTAGTATTGTTGTTGTGCCTGCTTTTTTTTTAAATTTTTTTATTCGATATATTTTTTATTTACATTTCAAATGATTTCCCCTTTTCTAGACCCCCACTCCCCGAAAGTCCCATAAGCCCCCTTCTCTCCCCCTGTCCTCCCACCCACCCCTTCCCACTTCCCCGTTCTGGTTTTGCCAATTACTGCTTCACTGAGTCTTTCCAGAACAAGGGACCACTCCTCCTTTCTTCTTGTACCTCATTTGATGCGTGGATTATATTTTGGGTATTCCAATTTTCTAGGTTAATATCCACTTATTAGTGAGTGCATACCATGAGTCACCTTTTGAGTCTGGGTTACCTCACTTAGTATAATGATCTCTAGCTCCATCCATTTGCCTAAGCATTTCATGAATTCATTGTTTCTAATGGCTGAATAGTACTCCATTGTGTAGATATACCACATTTTTTGCATCCACTCTTCTGTTGAGGGATACCTGGGTTCTTTCCAGCAACTGGCAATTATAAATAGGGCTGCTATGAACATAGTAGAGCATGTATCCTTATTACATGCTGGGGAAGCCTCTGGGTATATGCCCAGGAGTGGTATAGCAGGATCTTCTGGAAGTGAGGTGCCCAGTTTTCAGAGGAACCGCCAGACTGATTTCCAGAGTGGTTGTACCAATTTGCAACCCCACCAGCAGTGGAGGAGTGTTCCTCTTTCTCCACATCCTAGCCAACACCTGCTGTCTCCTGAATTTTTAATCTTAGCCATTCTGACTGGTGTAAGGTGAAATCTCAGGGTTGTTTTGATTTGCATTTCCGTAATGACTAATGAGGTTGAACATTTTTTAAGATGCTTCTCTGCCATCCAAAGTTCTTCAGGTGAGAATTCTTTGTTTAACTCTGTACCCCATTTTTTAATAGGGTTGTTTGGTTTTCTGCAGTCCAACTTCTTGAGTTCTTTATATATATTGGATATTAGCCATCTATCTGATGTAGGATTGGTGACGATCTTTTCCCAATTTGTTGGTTGCCGATTTGTCCTTTTGATGGTGTCCTTTGCCTAGGTTCTACATAATTCTTACTGATTTGTGTAATTATTTACTGCCGAGGCTCACACTAACATTCATTTTAATATGCCAATATGCTCAAAACTCAAAAGATATCCTTGTTGAAGAGGCTAAATAAATTTGAGGACTACTGTCACTGTTATAGAAGACAAGCCTAAGTTTTAAGAATACACTTAAAGTTGATATTACTCCAATCAGAATGGCAATGTCTACAAAACAACTGACAATAAAACCTGGAGATGTGAACTATGGGGAACTCTCATTTATCACTGGTGCCAATGCAGACTGGGAAAGCCACCTTGGAAGTAAGTGTGGAGAAGTCTCAAAAAGCTAAGAATAAATATATCATATTATGCAGACATTCTGCTCCTTGGCATATCCCCAAAAGACTAAATCTTGTACTGCACAGATATTTGCTAAGCCATGTTCACTGCTGCTCTATTTTATTCACAATAGTTAGAAAATAAAAACAGACCAAGCATCATTCAATAAATGAACAATTAAAATGTGGTAACATTATAGAATAGTATTCAGCAGTAAGGAAAATTAAATCATGAAAGTTGCATATAAATGCATAGAAGAAAAGACCATACAAGTGACGTAATGCACATGCAGAAAGATGGATGTCAAATGCTCTCTTGTATATGCCTCCTAGCTCCAATCCTTGAAGAACTACAAAACCCTCCATTTATTGAGGGCATAAATACACAAGAAAGGTGGGGTGGGTAAAAGTGAAATAAAACTATGTCTCAAAAAGTCACAAGAAATCATAATATTAACTGACTACTCCAAAATACTAATAAGTTGGTAAATAAATTTACAAATATAGTTTAAATATAATTGTCACTTCTGGGCTAACAATACTCACTCCAAGCGCCAAAGACAATTTAACAAATACTCCAACACCAGGCCTGAGAAGCCCTTTTTTGAGTTGTTGCTCAGTATTTTCCAAGAAAGCCCACAAACACTACAAGCTATTGCTATTCCATATTGGTTGTACCCCAGAGTTGGAAGGTAAATCCTATTACTGAAGACACTAGCACTTCAGGCAAAGAACTTAAAAGGCCTAGGCTGGCAATTATAAATAGTGGGAGGACAGGGGGAGAGAAGGGGGCTTATGGGACTTTCGGGGAGTGTGGGGGCTAGAAAAGGGGAAATCATTTGAAATGTAAATAAAAATATATCGAATAAAAAATTAAAAAAAAATTAACAATCTGAAAAAAAAAAAAAAAGGCCTAGGCTGGAACTAATGTAAATGCCTCCTCCCTGAGGACTGGCTTTCTTGGTACCAGAAGGGGCCACCTAAGCTTACAAAGGAGGAGGTAAGCAACAGTCCTACCCTGCTACAATGCCTGTGAACCTTTCACTGACCGAGCATGACACAATAATCCTGAAGGTGTAGTAGTAAGTTGCACATACACCTCTGCAGTAACCAACAGTTCTCTGATGGGATTAAATACTTACTCAACAAGAGAAAAATTATTCCTGGTCCTGGAAACTGTGTCAACTATAACTATTTAGGGTTAGTGAACTCATGGATTGTGGAGAATGTACAAGCAAAACTGTACTAAACCACTATAGTATAACCCTTAAACTACATTTATCCTTACACCCACAAGTTTATTATACGTAACTTACCCCTTATAACAGCAACTTCTCATTGCAACAGATGAAAACCTTTGTGGAAAAACCACAACCAATGCAAATGTAAAGATGTAGCAGCAATCATAATAGATAAATAACATCTATAACACAACTCCTATACATAAAGTTGAAGGAATATTGTTGAAGAGTGGGCAGAAAGATTGTTAGAGCCAGATAATCACAGAGTTGTTGTGCTATTGTGTCTCCTAGTAATGTCAGGAGCCACACCCATGACAAACTACCTAAACATGATCTGAATGATAGCAACAATATAAACATGCTAAAGAAGATGGGTGAAAATTTATGATGCCTTAACCCTACACAAAGGACTAGAAGTGCCCAAGGAATTTTGATAGTGGAAGAAATCGCCTTCCCCAGCTAAGAGCAGACCGACTGGTTATCCACATGATGAGCCTGAAACAGATATATGAATGACATTATACACACCGAGGAGGCTGTACTTATGTATTTCAGAATGTATGTATATACATATTGAAGTATTATATAACAACAATTAAAAAGGCCATGAACTTGAAATAGAGCAAGGAGGCTATATGAAAGGGTTAGAGGTAGGAAAGAGGAAAAGGAAAATGATGTAATTATAATAGAATCTCAAAAAAAAAATATACACAAAGTATTTAGAGGAAATGGAACAGAACTGAAATCAGGAAGACTTTCTTTTTTATGTGTGATCAAACACTTAAAAGTCTTTTGAGTTTAAAATCTATTTGAATGTCATATGAGATTTGTGAGTAAAGATAAGAGAATTATATCTCATCTCAAACCTTTTTATACTTTAACTACAGTAGCTGACACAGGAGAATAATTTCCTGCTTCATTGTGCTGACACTGTACCACCTAGACTCAGAAATTAGATTCACAGCAGTCAGGCAACAGGCTTCTGCATTCAGTGAAGAAACATAAAATTTCACAAAATAGGTATTACTTATTATTATAATAAAAACCATACAGTAGCAAACAGAATTTATTGTTAACTAACTATGCCAAGTAAAACTAAATTAATTTTTAATTTCAAATGCTTGATTGAAACATTTCATTCAAAATTGTTTTGGTTTTTTATGATATTTAAAGGAAAAGGTATATATCTACTCCCACTCTTGATACAAAGAATCATAACATTATCAAAAACTTATTGGTTCTCTAATTTTATTTAGTAATCCGATGTGTGTTAGAAGACTATGTCCTATTTCAGGTGGAAAATGCCAATTTCATTTTTAAAGAGGTAATGATTATGATGGAAGTTTGGTTAACAGGATAATTATGTTGTACTCAGTAATAAGAGTAAGAATAAGAGTAGAACTAAATTAGAATCTATATTAGAGTCCTCAGAATAAGCCATAATAATGTAATAAAATAAGTACATAGTAAAGGTTTGTGTTTCTGAGTGTTATTTTCATTCCAAAAACACCATACCAAAAAGGGAAGTTAGGTCTGCTATGCATGACTGTAATCTCAGAATCCTGGAGACTCAGGTTGGTAGACCACCTTAGTTCTAGACCAGCCTGGACCATATAATAAACCATACCTATAGAGCCCAGGGGAGGGGGAAGGAGGAAGAATGGGGAAGAAAAGGCAGCAGAAGAAAGGGAAACACCAGGAATTGCCTGACTTAACAAAAAAACAGCACGGAAATGGGAAGCTGTTAAGTAGTATGCTTAGAGAAGTTCAGTTC
Source organism: Apodemus sylvaticus (assembly GCF_947179515.1). Lineage (NCBI taxonomy): Eukaryota > Metazoa > Chordata > Mammalia > Rodentia > Muridae > Apodemus > Apodemus sylvaticus. The sequence continues at coordinate 76,335,030 of NC_067477.1, read as the reverse complement.
CCAACAAACAAAAGGAGAAATGGACTGAGCGAAATCAGAAAAATCTATAAGCAGTAATTCCAAAACATTATTTAAAATTTAAAGTGTTACAACTTTCACTTGACTTCAAGTCTTTCCATGATATTTTCTAGTTTAACTCTATGAATACATTATTTAAATTACAAAAACAATTTAAGAACATGAATTAGATGGATTTCTTACCTACAGCATGAACCAATAAATGATTAGTGTTGATGTATCAATTTTAACTTAACACCTCAATTATCCAGGACCAGTAGAAGCCTACTTAGGAAAATCTGACAGGTGATGTGAAGCCTGCATATTTTAAAGCCATGATCAATTGTAACTTTCAATTATCAAAACTTAGTAAGTATTGGGTATCAATCTTTTGTCTTGCTGGTATTGTTATCAACATGGACTCAGAACTTTCTATATAGTAGAAAGTTCTCCTAAGCATCCCCAGGCCATCTCCCTTCCTCTTGCATCATAGCCCTGCTCTTCTCTCCTCCCTTCCTTTCTCCCCCCCCACCCCTCCCCCTCCCCCTCCTCCACCACCTTCCTGCCTTATTTGCATCTGTAACTATTTCTACTTGCATGGAAAATTAACAGTGGCCTCTAGTAAGTCCAGACGCTTTAGGGCTGTTTTGTGTTTTGGTTTTCCCCATGTGAGGTGGGAAGCTGGGCAAGGTGGCTGCACGGACAGGCAGAGAACCAACCGGAATTCAGCTCTGGCCCTGCTCGCTATTCTCAGGACAGGAAAAATGCTTTCTACAGCTGTCAGATATGCTGACCGTCTTATGCACACACTTCATTTCAGTTGACACAGTCTATAAAGCAGATATAACCGAGTATACTTCACAAACAAAGGCCAGAGAAGTTAAGTTTTTAAGAACAAAAAATAGAATGGTCAGTTTTACTCATAACATTAGGCAATAAAACTAACTATAAGTTTAAAAAATGTGAATGTCATGATAAAATTAAAATAAAAAGAGCAAACTGATTGTGTCTACTATGAACTAGGTTCTAAATACTTTAAAACTGAACTTCCCGTCTGTTAACTCATATTTTATGGGAGAGGAAGCAGCACAGAGAGGCACAGGGAGATGATGAGTCAGCAGTACAGGAGATCCCTGCCAGATCCCTTTCCAGACCCTGGGACTTGGTGCTGAGGCCTATTGTTAGCTTTGTAAATCTGCTAAGCATGGCATGACACTAGGAACACGGCAGGATCTGCAGAGTCTGAAGAATGTAACAAACACCTATTGCAATATTAGAGCTATGTGAAAGTATAATCATACCTATCAGAATGCTATATACCAAAAGGCGTTTAAATCTAAATTTAAAAATATGAAAAACTGTAGGTATTCCAAAGATGTAAACTAACATTTTCATATATTTCTTTATTTTGCAAGTTTCCATTTTACCCCTAAAATATAATAGTATCCTGGCATACACAATTTTAAAGTTCCAAACTATACACAGTCAATCACAATCTAAAAATAATGAAAAAGTTCTAGAAATAACAACTGGTAAGTGCTAAAATGAATGCCTTTCTAGGCAGAGTGACAAAAGCACACCCACCCTGCTGAGCCCTGCCCCACAGGACTCATGCTTTTGTCCTGCATGTCCACTCTGCAGAGAACCTACCTGCCAGCCCGGCAGTCATCATCGTTTTCAGACAATATTTCAGTCAGTATTTCATCTCAAGGAGGAAGGTTCCCTGTGAACTAGCACTGCGCCACACGTCAGGACGGTCTCCTGCACCAGCTCTCAGGGCACCTTATCCTACCTCTGGCACATCATGTATGAACACAGGAGGACGAAATACATGAAAGACCCTCTTTACATATAGTTTGTTATATATTATAATTATTTGATTTTGTTACTTATGTTGGTGATAGGTTACTATGCCTGGTATATAAATTAAACATAGATATGTTTATGTAGGGAAAAGCATATTATATATAAAACATATAATATGATATATTTAAATATAATACTTATATATAAAATATCTAAATATGTAAGAGTTTATTATATTACACAGAGATTAACAAGTCACTTAATATCTCCTGCTGATAAGGAGAAACTACTATAGTACGATTTTAACTGGTTATCTTACAAAATCAATTAAATATAAACAATATAAAAAACAAGATAACCATTGCCACTGAGAAGTTTTATAATTTTAAAAGCTATGTATACATCTATGTGTTAATATTACACCACAATCCATTGAGTCCACAGCAAATATATTTCATATATTTCGCTTCTCAGTGTCTATAAAAACGTTTATCTTATCAGCAATGTGCTCTGTTTTGAATGTTCCTAACGAAACTTATTTTCAAATTACTCTCATAGTGAGGTATACAATATGGAATCAAGTATGATTTTAAGTGGCAGTTAATTTAGGACTCCATTGTTAAGAGTGTACTAACGCATTTCATGGATTAATGGGTGAACCTGAGTAAGGTTTGTGCTTTGTTCTTACCTTGTTATGTCTTGAACCACTATAGCGCTCTGAAAATCCATGCCGGAGGAAGCCTCTTTATACAGTGGCTTCTTGATTTCTGAGACTCCAACCTCAAGAACTGTTAATAAACTTCACTTGTATGCAGTTCTGCAGTCTGTGGCACTGAGTTACAACTACCAAAACTAAGCGAAGTTTCTCAGTATGTGGTACTTGAAAACACAATGATAATATGGTAGCTACAAGTCACACCACACTCAGTGGGTCAGGCACTGCTGTGCTGCTCTATGCACATACTAACTTCATTCTCACAACAGTTCTAAGGGGCAGGCACTGTTACAGACAGGACACAATTTAAAAAGCAAAGATCAAATAAACTGCAGGGTTTCCTGCAGCTGCTAAGTGGCAGAACCAGGCTACACATTTCAACAGAAATCTTGTTCCAGATCCTCAGATGTGTGTCCGCAGTCTCACCACATTACTATGCATGATTTGTTGCTTTCTGTGAAACATGCTAACTCCTCTGGCTTTTTTTCCCTCTGAAACACTTCTGGATTAAGCACTGTTTGAAAGGTACCTGTTTTTAAGTCACCACTTTTAAAGGGATAATATAATTGAAAGTCCCACATTTTGTGTGCAAGTCAAAAATAAAGACAATTTGGCCAAAGGAAAGCAAGCATTTCCCACTTCCCCAGTTAGCATCATCCACCTATCTCCTGTAAACCCAGAGGAAGATGTACCATTATAAAATATTCGATTAGGATGTGTAGTTCCTCTTTACAAACAAATATTCAGTTTCCTTTCTGTGGACAGCTTCAAATTCACACATGCAGAAAATGTGCAATATTGAGCTGATGATTTTTAATAGGAGCAGTAAATAATCGTGGTAACAATTACCTTATTTCATGAACTGAAATTTCTCTTCTTTGAAACAAGTTAAAAAACTGCAAACACCACTGTATAGAGTAAAGGCCAACAACCAAACACCCATATAATGTCAGAGGAACACGCTGTTTTAAGTTGAAGCAGGACAGCTTATTAGGTCTGATCTGAATTGGATAGTTTATATATAACATCACTACATATAGTTTCTTGTACAGGTTCTAAAGGTTCTATTTTTATGAGATCAAGTATGTTACCCCAAATTAAAGGCTTATTAAGGAACAAAAGAGGAATCTAGACTCCTATTATATTTCATAGACTTTCTTCTATGAATGTGTAGTATGCATTAGGAGAAAGTAGAGATTAAATGGAAACCATGACACCACCCTTATTTTATTATGTATAAACAGCAGCACTATTACTTTCTTTAGATGAAGTAAATGTATGTCCACTAGAAGCCAGGAATGGTGGTGCACACCTGTAATCCCCATAGGACTAAGGAGGATTACGAGCTTGTAGCTAGTTTGTGTTATACGTAAGATCAAGCCAATGTAGACAGAAGACCAAGGCTGTATCTCACAAACAAAACAAGGGGGCTAATGCGATGGCTCAGCAGTGACAAATCCTTCTTTCCCCTAGAGAAGTTAGAAGTTTGTGTTACAGTTCACAATCACTTGAACTCCAGGATCAGAACTAGCGCTGTCTTCAGGCCTCTCTGGGCACCCACACATGTAGCATACATAAACACACAGATACACACATACATAAAGAAGAAAATACTAGTACATATAACTACTTTAGTATTACTATGAGATAAAACTATCAAACGGCATATGCTGTGAGAATTCTATTTAAAATTGTATAGATACCTGTACAAATGATTCTTAGATGTATGACACACCTATCTGATTTATAATGTCAGTACAATCACAAAATTTAAATATCTTAATGACAGAAGCACTAGAGTTGCCTCCGAATATTAGGAATTACACTAGATGCAAAAGGAATCAGGTACTGAGAGTTAAAGGCAGAATTGAGTAAGTTGGAGTCCTGCAACTCTTAACCCTGCTGGAAGAATTCAGACTTACCACTTCTCAGTCTCAAAAAGCAAAACAAAAATTGAACTAACAAACAAAAACAGACAGAATAACTAAATTGGAGTCACTGTAACCAAAAACATGTCAGCATTTTGAACTTGGTAGCAGAGGAGACTGATGGTCAAGTGGTAGTTTGGAGAAGATTGTAACAAGTACCAAAGGGAGAGAGGAGGGGGTTTCAAAATGGAAGGGGCTCTATGGTACAGGTAGCAGCAAGGACTAACTAGTGGAGTGATGATGAGGTGTCTTAACAGAACCAGGTGATTCTATCCTGAGATCCTGTTGGATTCCACAGACAGTAATGTATTCTCCAAAGATTACAGATAGAATGTACAGCCTGTGATATAAAATTCACACACAAAAAAGTGGCCTCAACATTCTTACAATTTAACCTTGGTTATACTTGAAGATTAAAGATACTTGAGAAAAAGCAACACACACACACACACAACACAACACACACACACACACACACACACACACTATTTCAAATAGCTAAGTCCCACTGCAGTCACAAAACAAGACGACATAGCCTCAACAAACACACAAATACCATAGTAATGAATCCAGACTATAATGACTGGGAAGATCTTCCAGAAAACAACAATGCAAAGATTTGAATATAGTCCAAGAGAGTAAAAACAAAACATCAAACAGAATAAAAGTCAATCCACAATATGAAAATAGAATTCAATAAAGAGAATTGCTGAACAAAAGCCAAACTAAATGATGCTGGAAATGAAAATTTTCAATCAGCCAAATAAAAGGCCTCAGTGGACAGCCTCTCAGATATAATGGACCACATGAAAAAACAGAGTCAAAACAGAAAGACAAAGTAGAAAATGTAGAGCACTTTTTAACGTCAATGAGCAATTTATAAGATATACGTAAGTGGATAGTGGGAGAGCAATGGGCTTCCATAAATAGGTCTGGTCTGTGAATGAGCAGCACAGAGGAAGAGCACCACAGTGAAGGCTTAGAGAGTGTTGGAAAAAATATGATAGGACAAACTCTCCCAAACCTAAACATGTCATTCATTTACAAGGGGAATGAAATCTAAAGAGATGAGTTGTAAATGACTTATAGAACATAAAATACACAAACCCAGAAAAGAAAATTGTCTGGAAGTATTACAATTAGAACTGTAAGACCAGACAAATTTTTAAAAGATTATTGAAAATGGCAAGGGAAGAGTCAGATCACAGAAAGGCTCATCAGAATAACATCTGATTATTAGGCATTAAGTGTTTAAAACCTCGAGGGCCTGAAAAAGTATATTCTAAGTTCTGGAAGACCACAATTATCAATTCAGATTATTGTACTGAGCAAAACTATCTATGTAAATTGAAGGAGAAATAAACTTTTTCTATGAAAGAAACATAATAAAGTAATTTATGAGCACTAATTTAACTTGACTAAGATAATACATGAAGAAATGCTTCAGGTTGAAGGGAAGGTAAAATTAATCAAGAGGTCAATTACATAAGTAAATATAAATATAAGAATAAATAAAAAAATAGCATAAAAACCAAAATGAAGGGATATAAAGCATCCAATAACAACTCTTAATAATAACAGACTAACCCCCAATAAAAGACACACAGTAACACATGGTATTTAAAAGAAAAAAAAAGAAACAGGATCCATCATTTTGCTGCCTCCAGTAAATGTCACCATGCACCATAGTCACCACAGGGGCAATGAAAAAGGACCGTCCACACAAATGGGGGAGAAAGATAGAAAGGGCTAACTATTCTTAGAAAATACATTTTAAACCAAAACATTCACTAAGAAAGGGCATTACATTCATATTAAAGAAAAAATATGCTAAGGGGATATTACATTTCAAGCACAGAAGTATATAATATCATAAATCGAATGGATCAAACAGAAATACACAGAATATTCCACCCGAACGCTAAAAATACAAGGGACTGGATCACCAACCAAAGAGTACACAAGGAGGGACCCATGGCTCCAGCCACATATGTAGCAGAGGATGGCCTTGTTGGACATCAGTGGGAGGAAAAGCCCTTGGGCCTGAGGGTGTTGGATGCCCCAGTGTTTAGGAATGCCAAGGCTGGAAGAAGAAGGTGAGTGGGTGGGGGAGGAGCAACCTCATAGAGGCAGGGGGAAGGCAAATGGGATAGGGGGTTTCCAAAGGGGAGACCTGGAAAAGGCAAAACATTTGAAATGTAAATAAAGAAAATATCCAATAAAAAAATAGAAAAAATTTACCTGCAATGTGGTGAAAAAAAATGTTAGGATTTCAATTGCTGCAATGAAACACCACCATGACCAAAAAGCAACTCAAGAAGAAAAAGGTTTATTTAGGTTACACTTCCTTCATGGAAGGAAGTCAGAAATGAACCTTAAATATAGCAGGTACCTGGAGGCAGGAGCCGATGGCCATGGAGAGGTGACCTCTTAAGGTGCTTACTTATTTACTTGCTCCTCGTGGCTTGCTCAGACTGTTTTCTCAAGTGAGGTTCCCTCCTCTTAGCTGACTTCAGCTTGTGTCAAGCTGACATAAAACTATTCAATACACAGACACATACAAACCAAGGATATAGAGCAGTTATTAAGGATCAACCCGGATGAAAGCGTGCAGCAGAGACTGAAGGAAAGGCCACCCAGAGACTGCCCTACCTGGGGATTCACCCTATAAACAGTCACCAACCCCCCTATGGACAACAAGAAGTTTATACCAAAAGGAGCATGCTGGAGGGGCCATACCCGAGACTTATACATGCAGAAGCAGATGCTAGTAGCCAACCATTGGTCTGGGTGTGGGGTCCCCAATGGAGGGGTTGGAGGGTGGTCCGGAGGAGCTGAAGGGGTTTACAGTCCCATGGGAAGAACAAAGATGTCAGCCACCCAGACACTCCAGTACTCCCAGGGACTAAACCATCAGCCAAGGGGCAAACAGGGTTCCAGCCAAAAATGTGGCAGAGGAATGCCTTGTAGGGCATCAGTGGGAGGAGTGGACCTTGGTCAGGTGAAGGCTCAATAGACGCCCCAACAAAGGGAAATCCAGGGGGGCGGTGGGAGTGGGTAGGGTGAAGGGATATATACTTGGAGGCAGGCAGTGGGAGGAGGGTTTGGTGGTTTTCAGGGAGGGGGAAAACCGGGAAAGATTTTACCATGTAAATGAAGATTATATTCCATAAAAAAAATAAAAAGAATCACCCAAGACCAGATGGCTTCAGCACAGAATTCTACCAGACCCTCAAGGAACTAAGGAAATCATTTCATTCCTCAAATTACTCTGTAAAACAGAAACTGTTCCTTTACAAAGGCAGTTTCACCTGGATACCAAAGCCAAAGTTCTACTGAACACAGTGCAAAAATGCTCAAAAAATATTTATAAAATAAATTCATAAACACATCCTACAGTTCACTATTATCAAAAAAAGTCAGCTTCAACCCAGAGATCCAGTGATTGTTCACCATATATAAATCAGTAACTATAATTTAACACATAAATACAAACTACAGGATCATCTTTAGATACAGAAAAGGTCTTTGTCAAAAATCAAAATATCCAGTCATGATAAAAGTGTTGGAGACTCTAGGGAAACAAGCTGATATCTCAAAATAAAGAGGAGACTATAGAGAAAGCCAACAGCTAGCATCACCTAAATGAAGTCAAGTCTTAAACCATATCAGTTAAAATCATAAACAAGACAAGGCTACTCTTTTTTTTTAACACAGTGCTTCAAGTCTTAGCTACAGCAATAAGAAAAGAAAAGGATGATATACACACATACATACATATATATGGAAAAAGTCAAAGTATCCTTAAATTTAGACAATATGAATCTATACATAAAAAGACTCTACAAGAAAACTAATATTTAGTGAACACATTCAGCAAAACAGTATAGAAAATTAGCATGCAAAAACCAGTAGTTTTTTCTATATTCCAACAATACATATATCAAGTCAGGGAAATAATCCTATATACAATATAGTCTCCATCCATCTTAATATAAACCTAATAAAGGAAATAAAAAATTTGGTCAATAAAATTTTTATAACAGTGAAAAAGATACAGGAAATAGTAAGACACTGCATGCCTGTAGACAGGTAGGATTAATGTTATAAAATCGGTGTTTGAGAGGACACGGTAGAAGAGTTACATATGAATTGTTGTGAATTGTTGTTCTCTGTGGCCCACTGAACCTCCTACAACATTATACACTATCGCTCTCACTCTTGATTATTTCCAGTACTGGAGGGAAGACAATATTGTAGGAATTACCTGGTAAATGACTCTGAGGTATTGAGTTTAACCTTTTGTGTATATTCTTACGTATTTGGTGTGTGAATTAAATAATTCTAATAAAACATCATGCCTTTATTTACATATGCATTTTCAACTTCATATTATAGAACGCTTCAAAGATGCTTTAATTAAAACTATTAAGGATATATAAATTTGTATATCAATTTATACTTCAAAAAAACCCATATTTTTTCACATTTATTTTTATTTGCATGGCCAAATGGTATTTAAAATGAGTGCATCAAATATCCAGTAACTGTTAAAACTCTTGTCACCTACCCATATTAAGGGTTTGTTAAAAAGTAGTTAAAATTGTATGTATTTTTATATTACTATGCTTTGTTTGTGTATATTACATTTCTAAATATTCATTATTAAATTGTTACTTTTTAAAACTATTTTAAAAAAAGAGAAATCACTTTTCTGATCCCTTGGAAGCTTCTTTGTTGCTGGCCAGCTTTCCTGGTACAGAAAGGTTCTGTGCTTGCTAGTTGGAGTGAAAAGAAACAAAAAACTTTATTCAGCTTTGACTCCTGCAAGTTCCACTAAGGATTGTCCTGACAACGATGCACACTCTTATAACAATGGCATGGATGCTATGGGAGAAACTAGACACTTTCTAATTGGATTAAAAGCCCATTTTACAGAACCAAACTCATATCTGATACTGTTAACTGGATTAAACAAACGAATAAAAAACCTATAGATGTCTCTATCATAGGCTCTATAGGGAGAACCTAATAACTACATTTGCTAAATGGTCACAGTAATAAACTTCCCACTAAATTCTTACCTTTATTCCGATAGCTTAGGGTATTGCTAACTTTCACCAGAGAAGCTTCCTTTTTGCAGTAGATTTTAGTTAATACAGAGACTCAAAACTAGTCAGTATAGAGAGATTAAGGGACTTGGATTCCTCGGATCTAAATGAAACATCTATATTACATCCCCTTCTGCTACAGTGTCTCACTTATTACCATCTATCCAACCCCATAGCCAATAAGGAGATCAATCCTACAAATCACCACTGATAGGAAAACCTTGATACCAAGTTTTTAAGTTAATATATGAAAGTACTTATGCTAAGAAACAAAGTCAACCATAGTCATCCTTACTTTACATTTCTTATGGACAATTGCAACTTGTGTCAAAATTGAGTAATCTATAGATGAACAGGTTTTTTTTTTTCTTTTTCCATTTTTTGAAGAAAATCTGGAACTACTATCTACAAAACCAGTTGGCAATACCTAGAAATACACACAATGAGCTCAGTAACAGTCTGGAAAATGGGGGAGAAATCAATTTCATATTCTATAATAAACATCTGTCTTTAATTTGTAAGTTTCAAAAGAAACACTTCACAAAAATGAATACATTAAGAAACAGCAAATAACTGCCACATGGTGACCTCGTGGCCTCCACCACAGACAAGGCCAGTGTCGGACGTGTAGAGAGTTATACATCTAAATTTGTGTCACTGTTCTATGCTGTCCATGAAACTGTGTAATATCATGCGCCTCAGGGTGTATCCCTGAACAGGCAACAGCATATGACTGTAATCATTCAAAATTTAAAACTCAATGAAAATATATTAAATAACAAATTTAAAACATATTTCAGTTTTACTTTGTAAGCAAAGACTTCAATAAAATGTATTTAGTTTCTCCTGTTGGCCCTGGATGTTGGCACGTGTAGAGGCCAAGTAAATTTTCATATTTGGCTCGACCTAGTCTAGTAGCACTGAGATTTGAGGACTACCTGGAAAATCATTTGTAATTTATCTGTGGTTTTGATTTCTTTATATAATTATTCCATTTCCACTCTTCTATTATTTAACCTATTAATTTTTCAAATCTAGTAACTTTAATATTGTTATCTCAAACTGCAAAGGATAACACCTTAAAGAGTTATATTGCTCCAGAAAAAAACTAGTGAGGCATTTTTACATAATAGTAATTTTTCTTTTTATTAATTATTTTATTTTTATACTCCATATTTTATTTCCCCCTACCCCTCCCTGTCCACCCTCTGACTGTTTCATCCCATACCTCCTCCCTATCCCACTGTCTCTACATAGATGTTCCCCCCCACAACCCTCTGACCTCTAAACTCCCTGGGGCCTCCAGTCTCTTGAGGGTAAGGTGCATCATCCCTGAATGAACACAGATCCAGCAGTCCTCTGCTGTATGTGTGTTGGGGGCCTCATATCAGCTGGTGTATGCTGCCTGGTTGGTGGTCCAGTGTTGAGAGATCTCAGGTATGCCAATTAAATGAGACTGCTGTGAACTCAATAAAAACTCTTTTACTGAGAAAAGCTCAGCAAATATTATATTAATGTCTTTATATTTCTCAGGTGAATACGAATAGTGACAAGACCAATGAAGGAGAAAAGACAACGGAAATGTTCTGGTGAGGAAGAAAACTGCTACAAGTGTCATCACAGCAGAGGACACTGAGACAGCAGGACAGGTGGGGGCAATCACCATGGAGCCACATCAGCTTAGGGAAATTTTTACATATATTGATATGTAATATATAAATACATAATTTGTAATGTAGAAAATATTGTTAGACATTCCTTTTCAAGGTCCTTGTTAATAAGAGTCTATGATAGTATTTCTTTATCTCTAATACCATATAAAACAAAAATGAATCACTTTTGGTACTCATTAGGGTGTAGGCCCCAACTCCACAGAATCAGGTTGTACACACTTAAACACGTGAAAGTTCAAACAGCTGTCTCCCTGCCCTATATAAAAATTTGGGGAATAATTTTTAAAATTTCAAAGTATCAAAACCATATTATCAGTGGCTTCCATCTGCTGAAAATAAACTCACAGTTAAAAATGAAGGTAGGAACCTGGAGGGGCATGCCAAGCACGTTCAGGGACATTTACAGAAATGTGGCCTTTCTGAACTTTGTTCTTTCCTAGTATATCACTAGATTTTTTTTTCTTTAATGTTATGAGATTTAAGAAGAAAAGCAAAAAGAAAACCAACCAACAGATAGACAAACCAACAAAAAGAATCCATCCTGTTTAAGGTGAGAGTCTTACAAGCTTCTTTAATAATCCTAAAACCAAAGAGCATGCCATCATTGTCAGAGTAAACTGACAACATACTCTCTCTAACAATTCTCAGCACATACCATTGAAGTGCCGGATAGAAGACTCTGAAACTTCCCACGAATTAGCTTTCAATTATATTCTCAACCCAAATTCCTGATTGGCTATTGCAAATAATCTCAAGACAGCAATTATAGTTCCTGCTATTGCAAAGTTGAAATGACCACTAAATCCATTCACTAAAGGCCAACACCTCTATCCTCAGGGGGTCAAAGATTTCCTGAGATACACTGCTAAGGAAAGAACAACAACAAAAGAAGCATATAAGGAAGAAAGATGATAAGAGAGAACAGGAGTAGAAGAACACCGTCTGCTTCATACAGCTCAGGGTAAGGTAAGTGCTGGGCCATGGAGCCCACAGGACAGCACTCAGGGATCTAAAGAGTTGCTGAGAATTAAGCAAGCAAACAAAGGAGCTCGTAATACAGTCTATTCTAATGCAGTTTCTCTCCATTTGCTCCTCAAATCAGAGACATTTTTAAGTGGGACAGCAAATATGAATTATTTAAAAGCCCGAGTTATGGCCTGCTCTTCTATGGTTTGGTAAATCACATTTCTTGACAATAAACTCTACCATTAAAATGTTCACAGAGTAGATATAGAGATCTATCAGAATGTTAAATTTTTCAGTGTAATTTTTAAAAATTACATATTACTGGTAGTAGTTCCTTTATCTAGAAAATTCTATTTACCATAGAAAGTAAATTCTATATAACACATTCAGACTTAGATCTATATATAAACTTACCAAAAACTCCAAAGTGTTATGCTAAATATACATCGTTTCCTCATTATTAAAGACAAATTCTCACATTCAACTTTGGTAACTGCCCATGGAATAGCATAGCCTAAAGTAATTTTCTAGTTGAAATGACGCAAGCCCTTTCTTTTAATGTTATATAATTTCTTTGTATAATATTACCTTTAATTTCACAGCCATAATCGATGCAAGCCCAGGAAATCCAAAGTTCCATTTGAGTTTTGCTAGTTGATACTTGCTAATTATTCTATATATTTCATTCTAGGGTATTTATATTGAAGTACATATAATTAATGTTAGATAGCATAAAAGGAGGTAATCATCTTCTTAAAAAATAAATATTAAGTGGTCTGTATAACTCAGATGAATAAAATAATCCATCAACTTTGAAAGTTATAATACTAAAAAACGTCATCCCTGGAAAATTACAAAAATATATTTATCAAAATGAAATTTTTCTTGGAATAGATTAAGAAAAAAGGATATGGTGGGCTGAAGAGAAGCTAAAAGCAGAGTTAACAACTGTGACTGAATACACTGTGTGCATGTATAAAACTCTCGTGAAATCAAAGTATATAAAAAGGCTACCCATCATCCACAGGATGGCCTTTTTTCAATTTTTGTTTATTTTTCGGTTGTTTCTTTGGACGTGTGTATGTTTGTGTACATATAGGAACACATAATATGTATATACACATATATGTATGCATACTTATATGTATTAATAGACACATATAACAAATGTTGAAGGAAGTATTCTCTTTTCCAAACAATATGCACTGGTGGGAAACCACCTCCCTTCATAGTTCATGAACTGTTGCTAGGATATTATAATGTGCACTAAAACATTCTTTGATCAATTTTTTATTATATTAACATTATGTCCTTGTTACTGGCACTTGTATTGCCATTATAGTGTTCCACACTAGTCTTTACTTAGTTTTAACATAAATGCCTTTTAGATTTTCTGTATTTGATATTTTCAAATTCTGTCAATGGCTACTTTTTACACAAATAAGCCTAGGACAAGTAATTTTTCTGTCTCATTCTATACTGCACATATACTCATAGTCAGATCACAATATCGCCTTTTCAGTTTCAGAGTGGCAGAGATGGGAGCAATGATTGTTGATACATCTGTTACTTGCTAGTTTAGAGATTAAATCATTGGACTGAAAATCTTTCTGCTGTACGTTCAAGAGGAAGCTTAATGATCCCTTTCATCTTGCCTCGAACCTAGAAACTCCTTCCAAAAATAAAAAAATAGAATGAAATTGGTGCTCTCACATTCAAAGGAACAAACAAAAACAGCTAAAGCCAGATTACATCTTTCTGGAAATCTCCCCATGGGGCTGCAGATCAAGAAACAACCCTTTCACACCAAGAGCACATAGAAAGAAACATTTTCCACTCTTCACTTCCATCAGAACAGATGTGAACCTAACCCGTTTTTAAGCATATATGTAAAACAGCAGTCATAGGAAGAGGAAATCTTAGGCTATGAGGAAATTGCCTCTAATTATTTCTGATGAGTGTCTGTGCCCTTGCCGCAAGTGAAAAGCTAGCCCTGGAGCCCCTTGTCAACACTTCCTAAATGGTGAGGGATGGGTAGTATCAGTTACAGCTGCCAGGCCCGACAGGCTAGACAACAGAAAGCCCAAAAGAGTTCAATAAAGATGCGACGAGTTTTCACACGTAATAGTGTAATAAGAGACCTGAAGTGAACACTTCACATAGTATTTAAACAAACTGAAATTCTGGGAGAGTTTACACAGTTTCTATACAAAAACAAAAACACTAGTGGCTAGTCTATTCATATTACATATAAAAAAGCTCTCAAAAAAAGAAAGAAAAGAAAAAGACAGACTGACAGAAGGATGGAAGGAGGGAGGGAGGGAGGGAGGAAGGGGGAATAGAGGGAGTGATATGAATCCTAATGCAAACCTAGCTACACAAGAAGAAAGCTTTGTTCATTTCCTTACATTGAGTTCCTCAATTTGAAAGAAATACAGTGGGGAGAAAAAAAGGCACTTCTAAATTAACACTACCTAAATTTAAAAGGATAATGTATAAGAACAGATGCCTGCAAATATGAGGTTCCCAGGGCAAAGGCCAAAATTGTTGGAATAATAAGGGCCTCTAACCAGATATAATTCAATTTTTATATTACATTCTTTTGGTTTCAATTTATATAATAAACACAGGTGAGTAGGATGTTATAAAGTATACCATTACATCCTGTCCATACAAGAGGGCAAAATATCTGAGCTAAGGACCATCCAAACTCAAAGAAAATCATAATGCACACCAAAGACTGAAGGTGTATGTCATGAGGAAATTGGTGAAAGTTTTAAGTCTTTTCAAGCAAAAAATAAAAAAATCAAAATAATAGTTGATGGGGGAAAGGAGTAGTTTATATAACTTGAAAGAGCCTAGTATATCAGGAAACAAAAATAACGGTTTTCAAATAAAGTGGACACAATTTTGTACACTCTGAGTTCTCTATCCATTCAGATATATATAACACATGAGTATGTATAAAGATTAAACAGAGGTTCCAGGGAGGAAGAATACATGGCAATGAAGCAGTTAACACTAGCAACTGTTGGTGTGGGTCAAGAAGATGCAGGAGATAGAACAAGGGACACGGAGACAACAGAGAAATGCCTCTCAGGCCTCAACATAATAATGCATACTTTAGAATCCATATCACATATTAAGAAATGTTATATAAACTAAAAGTGCTGTGGTCTTTAGTCTTACACCTAACAGACTCCTGTAACACAAGAGATCTGAAATGCAGCATATATGTAACATACATATACACAGAAACAAAAATTTTAAAATGAAAGATGTGGTTACAATTCTCAAGAAATTACTTAAATAGTAAACAAAAAAGGATCACACTGTCGAGAAAATAAAACAAGAAAAAGTACAAAAACTATCAGACAGTCTAGAAAATTTAAAAGGGGTGAAAGATCCCTGTATTAGTGAAAAGGATAGTTCATAGAGCTTTGAACCCAAATCGTAATGATCCTGAAGAGCTGGATAATTGGGAGGAAGAGTACTCAGGAAGCATGTTTCAACAGAAAGGCTACCTTTTCAAACTTTGTGATAGTTACAGAAATGGAGAAGTAGAAAACACAGAGAAGATAGGATCAAAGAATTAGAGAATTTAGTGATTTAATAAAAATAGAAAAAACACATTACAAAGGCAAGATAATGAAATTAATGAAGATTTTTTTAAATGCAAATATTAAAATAATCAAACAAGAGTTTTAAAACATAAAGAGAAGCACAATAAATGAGAACTTAAAAAAAAAGGCCCATCATTCCGTTTCTAGGTGGGAAACAAGCATGAAATGTGAAAATGCATGGTAATTTCAAGTACAAAAGGAAGCGATGGAAAACTTGAGCACATTCTACAGAAACTGAAACAAGTCCCATTACAGACCATCAATGCGTATGGGGCAGTTTCTAAGACCTCAGAGATGAACACCTTGACAAGTAGGTAGAGGACAGGAAGACAAACAGTGATGAGCAAAGGGTCACACAAGAGAGCAGGACCAAGGGACAGAACACTGTGAAACTGAGAAGTAAAACAGCCTGAGCCATCTTCAGTCTTTTGTTTTGGATGCTAGGTGACCACAGCAAAGCCCCAAGCAGGGTAAAGGCAAGAGAAGGTCTCATCCTTGCTTTCCTAGCGACCCTGTCTAGACTGCAACTGAACAATGAGAACACCTGCAGTATCCATTGGCTCTTCAGATGATGCAGATTACGCTGAGGAGGCAGTGCCATTGAAAGAGGATCAACATAGCACAAAGGACACTGTGTTCAACCCCAGCATGATGGGAATGGCATAGGTCTCTAACCCTAGAGTGGTAAAGACAGGAAGATAGGGAGCTCAAGGCCAAACTTGGGTTGAAGGCCAGCCCAGGCTACATGAGATCAGCAGGAGTATGGGTGATCATAGGAAGGGTCATGTCTAAATCACTCAAGACTTATAAAAGTTGCAGTGCAGAAGCTGCTTTTACAGCACACAGGAAGCACCCTTGCATTAGTACTTCAAAGTCCAAGAAAGAAAAGGTTGTACAATCAGTTCGCATTATCAGGAATGGAAATTCATGCCACATAACTTGGGTTAACCAAGAGCAAAATCATCAGCAGAAGTATACAGCATTCCTTAGCTACCATGAACATCATTTATGTTTAACTCAAAATCATTTCGTTCAAGTTTCCTGACATGTTCTTTTCTTTAATGAACTTTTAAGGTGAAATATGTTACACCAAATTGCTTTCAGCTTCAGCTTTTAACAGATATATAGAAAACTGTTATCAAAATAGTTGATTTAATAACTTTGTGGTTTTTTTTTTTTAAGTAAATCAACTGTGTCACTCTTAATGTTTTTCATACCAAAAATCAGAGCTATTTTGATAGCCTCTAGGCAAATTCAAAGTAAATCTCGGACAGCTGCAAGCAATATGCTTAAAAAGTATTGTGTTCTGTGCAAATCATTGTCTGGTAGTGGCACACACTACGACGAAAGGACATTGTACACTAACATGGAGGAAACATACACACAAGTCCTTTTAACAAACTTTGTTCGATCTAATTTAAGGTAAACACCAGTCCAAATTACATGATACAACTGGTTAAAAAGCTCTTAAGTAGTCTAACCCCGCGTTCATTTTCAGAAGCCACTTTTAGGATCTATATGTAATAAATATGTATTGGCTGAGTACATGGATGGTAAATACATAGTTAATTCAAAATAAGAAAAATAATATGAGCAGGTTATATTGAGGAATCTATATGTACATACATATGCATATACATCTACATATGCATATGCATGCAATAACAATGAAAAAAGAGGTCATGAATCTGAAAGACAGCAAGGAGGGTCTGGAAGTAGGAAAAGGAAGGGAGAAATGTAATTATATTATCTCAAAATTTTGAAAAGTAAAAAAGAAGGAAATGTAATGGTAATTCCTCATCTCCAAGTACATTAAATTCTGTACTCAGAGTTTACACTGCATAACTATGACTTAAACAGTTGATATGATTTCACTGCAAATGTAGACAATTCTTACCATGACTTGACAAGAAAGAAAAATAATAAAACATCCACGTGGCAACATCAACTATAGGCAGACTCTTTGAAAGCAAGTCAATTAGGAAAACGACCCATAAGATCCTAAAACTTTGTAATATGAGTCCCTGCTGTTCAACAAAATGCATAAAGACTTGAGCTACACGGAAATACGATAATACAGATATTTTCAAATATAGGAGAACCCAAAGTTCCTATGAAAATAAAAAAAATTCAGAAAGAAGAATACCTTTAGTAAGTATTACAGTGTTTCAAGTCATCAATTTTAAGCTAATTTTGTAACCCATAAAAATTACATTCTATACCTACCATAAAAACGAAGCCAACACATAAACTCCAGCTCTTGTCCCTGTAACCTAGTGAGTCATGACTACCAGCTTGTGCGTTACCAACACAATGGAATAAATCTGCTTTACCATATCACAGTATTATAGATTAATTTGTCTAAATCTGGCAGATTATTTCAAAAGATTGACCCTTTTTGGTCTGTTTATTACACAGCAATAAAAACCATAATTTAAAAAGGAGGTCAAATTTATATCATGGAATAATTATTTCATTAAAGATACTATATTGGGACTATAAAAACCCAATTTTTCCAATCAATTTTTTACTATTCTGTTTTTCATTTTAAAAAATTTTATAAACATGTGTTGAAAAATTCTTTCCCACCCCCTTAACTTCCATTTTCTCACCCCTCCTGTTAATCTCATGAGCTTTGCGAGACACATTCACATTTACCCTGACATCATACATATAGATGTATGAAATTATATATCTATATAATATTTAGGAAGTGCAAATAACAGAAAATGTGTTTCTGACTTCCAGAAACTACTGCAATTTGCTTAGTATTAACTCTGATGAGAGGTTTTTCAGAAGGCAAAATACAAATGTAAATATGTAAAATGGTGAACATCTCTAGCAATCAGAATCATGCCAATCAAAACTCCACTGAAACTCAATTTACCCCAGTCAGAATGACAACCATTAAGCAACAAATAGCAAAAACTGCTGATGAGGATTGAAAGGGGTGAAGGGACTTTGTACAGCCTCGACAGGGAGGCATCCAGCCCAACCTCTGGGAATCAGGATAAGGTAAGAGCCAACCTATAGCATGGGTCAACTATGCTGCTCCAGGGTATCTATCCAAAAGATAACACTTTAACAAATCCTAAAATAGTAGCACAATGTTTGACTAACTGTGGGAGCATGGACAAACATAAATTTAAAATCGTAAATTAAATTTAATTGAATAAGAAAAGATTAATGTCTGTCAACTAAAGTAATTTTTCATGGCATAAAACAAATAAGTGCCAAATGAGTAGGCACAAAGTATCTCAAACAATTTTATGCAAAAGTGAAAAGCAATTTGTTCATTTATTTGTAAAGTACTTTATGTAAGATATGGTGTATATATATATATATATATATATATATATATATATATATGAATTGTCTAATAAACAGGTGCTCTCTACCATCCACAATGTATAAATATGGCTAACAGTATTGTAATGTCTTAACTTTAAAGTAATATTGTTCTCTAACAAAGAATTTATTACTTATTTATTTGATGCTAAACTTTATATATGCTAAAACCTCCACCACTGAGCTAAACATCCAGCCCAGATTTTACTTTGTCATCACAAAAGCTTCCCACTTTGTATTTCCTGCTAAGCAGCACAGTATACTGTGAGCTGCCTATGGTATGCTGAGGACTGTCTCCACTATTTCAGCAGACAGACACAAGTGAAATTATTTCAGCCATGCTAACTGACACTCCTACAATTTCCCACTATAACTTTTTGTGGTAACACCACCCAAAATGCATACTTTTGAAATATACAGTATTAACTATAGTCCTTGTATGTTTAGTTTTGTTCATACTGTATATCTGCATATTTGTATCTGCATATTCTCACACTTACCCCCCCCCCACACACACACACCTCCATGTCCTCTTTTCTCATCCGTGATATCCAGTTTTCATCCATTTCTCTATATTCAACCCTACTGGGGGTCGACCAGTAAGCGAGCAGTATTCTGTCTCTGGATTAGTTCACTTAGGCTACACTTGCAGAGTTGTCACAATTATCAGCTTCTCCCTTTCTGAAGGCTGAATGGCATTATACTCTCTTTACATTTATCTACTGTTTAAAAGCCAAATATTTGAAATTATAAACTATTTAGACTATGATAGATATATTTATAATGGGATTCTTAAAAATATTTTTTCTTACAAATTTTCCTAAGATAGAAATCTAAAATTGACTCTAGGCTCTCTGATTCTTCATTTTTGGAAACATAACCTAGAGGATTATTATGACTGACCTACTTACAACAAACCATTTCAATACTTCACAGCCAATTACAATGTGAGTTTAATTTTTATTTTGTCACACATGGTAGAATGGATGTCTGAAGCATGTTTTTCTGTACTTTTGTTTTGGTCTTGGCAAGCTGGTTTTTCTTTAAGACAACAATCCTGAAGGCAATCAGAATCATATTTGTGGATTAGATGTGGAGTTTGACAGTTAAGATAAAGGCAACTCCAAGGCTTAGGACCTTTGAAACCAAGTTTCAAATGAAGTTACAATTAGGATGTGGAAGGCTGCACAAGAAGAGGAACTGGGAGATTAAGAGAATCAGCAGGGTACGAAAAAGTCATATTTCATTCTAATGTACAAATTAGACAGGCAAGTGCTATAAAGTAAGCAGCTGAGAAATGCGAGCATCAAAGAAGATTATGTAAAGCCATGATACTGGGCAGAATAACAAACAGAAAGACTGAATACAAAAGGAAAACTGTCCAAGACCTGAGGCCAGAAATGACAATTCTGAGAAGACAACTATAGGTTGCAGTCAGCACACCGCGCAGGTTTGTGCTGAAGAGGGGGCAGGGCAGGGTTGAGAATAGCTGTCACAGACAACAAGAGCTGTGCTGGAAGGTTAGGGTGGAAATTCCCTGAGATAGGTTCACGATCGAAACAGGAACGGAACGGGAAGGTGTGCAGGCACGCACTGAATCTGCTCACTGTCAATAGCGAACGAGGGAACATGCCTTTTGTTCTACATGCAATAGAGAAACTATAGCACATTACTGAAAAAGATACATTCCAACAGGGTGAGAAAAGAGGAAAGAATGATAAAGTTGTGTGAGAGGTAAGATGAGATGGAATCTAAAAATAGAAGCTGGTTTATTCTAGGCAGAGATGTTTGCCAAATCGAGAAAACAGCAAATCTAGCTGAGCAAACTGGCACACCTGTAATCCTGCAGTCCAGGACGTGGAAGCAGGATAGAGGCCGGCCTACCGGGTGCCACAGGGGTCTTGTCTCAAAAAGAGAAGGCAAGAGCCACAGACGCTGATAGATACAATTACATTAGCGGTCTGGCCTCACGAATTTAAGACACCTCTCAAACAATCTTATCTTCTGTGAAATGGGAAATAAAATGATCAGTGAAGATGACTGGAAGGGGGTTTGCAATTAATTATTTCAAATCAATTTTGCAAGTAAGAATGCAGCTGCTTACAGCCTAGCTCCTGTTTCTGCCTCTAAATCCATATCTTGATACGAATAGAGGCAGGGAAAGATCTTAGAAGGCTCTAGTAGAGAGGAGTGAAAGTTATCCACTGTGAACCATAACACACTGTCACTCCCACTCACTCACTCACTTACACATCTATAGACCCTAACTAGAAATAATTGCATGGCTTTAAAACTTGGGCCCACAATGCTTGTTTTGATAATATAGTCTTTTAGAAAATATTTTAATTATTTAGTTTCTTATATCATCTAATATTCCTAACAAATTAAATTGATACTATATAACGAAATATCGACCAAGATTATTTTTTAATTCAGAAATCAGTTGGTCAGTAAATCTATGTCCTTGAGATCACAGTCAAACAAAATGAAATACTTTGTCTTGTTATGGTACAAGATCAAATATTCAATAAAAGAATATATAATTTTATATATGTCATGTAAAAACAGATATTTATATGATGATTATTATACAGAATGACATATATAAAATTTTACTGTAATAGCACTCAAGAATATGTGCACTTGTTGAGAAATGGAAATGAATAAACCACAGCCCCTAAAAGACACTTTAGGTAGAATACCTCATTAAAATGTTCTGGTTCTTTTATAGAAACTGCAAGCACATGAATTAAAAGTTAAAAATCTTGCCAAAACAAGGCCATTTATCTCCACACCTAAAGGAAATCTAAAGAACAAGACTTCCAAATGATCATCTACACAATTCCAAATCCAGTGCTTAATACACGAGAGTTTCTTTTCACTATCAGGGAGGAGTACTTCCAAAGATCAGTGTATTGAGGTACTGCAAACCTATCACTATATATTATGCAGTTAACTTGCTCCTGAACATCCCTGAGAAGGTTCCTTGTTTGTGATTCCAGTGCTGTTTATTTGCATATACAAAAAGAAATGAAATGGACTAATGAATATTTAACTTTCATAAATCAATAATGCAATCAAACTCATATTTCATATAATGTTTTTTTTTTCTTTGAGACAGGATATCTCTGTGTAGCCCTGGCTGTCCTGGAACTCAATCTGTAGACCAGGCTGGCCTCGAACTCAGAAATCCGCCTGCCTCTGCCTCCCAAGTGCTGGGACTAAAGGCGTGCGCCATCACTGCCCGGCTCATATAATGTTTTACTATTTCAAAATCTTGTCATTATATCAAAAAAAAAATACTTGTTATATAACAGTTATCACATCGCATACATTCCATGATATGGCTATACAAATTTCTTTTATTGGTATTTGCTCCAAACTTAAAAAACTGTGAGAGAAAACCCAACTAAGGAGACTTTTTTAAAAGTGGAATTCCATGAAGATCTTAACTTTGACTGAAATGGCACAGCTGGTAAGCCAGAGCTAGCTTCACGTTCATACAACAGTACATTTGACCTCCGCCAGAAGACATCAGGATATACAGCAATAGTGTGCTCAGTCCACAACCACACTGCGTTATGCACATGGTGTGTTTTCTTCATGCAAGCTTTGCCTGTAGAAATTATTTCAGTGATTAGGCTATATAACAAAAATTCATCTAGACATTTCTGGCCTAGCCTATAACTTACATAATATTATGGTTACAGCAATCTATAACTTAAAATTAAAAAGCAAGATCTAACAGGGATAAACTAAGAAGCTTAAAATTCATCTTATATAAATAACCTCAAATGTTTAAGATATTTTAGTATCAATATGAACACAGGACATATATCAACCTTGCCCACATTTCTATAGCCAAACTATTAAATCTTTTAATGACAAGCTGTTAATTTGCAGAATTTTCAGAAAAAAATCTCATAAACTTATCACAATATCTGATCAACTTTAAATAATGAACTAATCTGACTATTTGGTAATCTAAACTCAAAATACTTCACTTCCAAACTAAAATCTGTAAGCAATTCAATGGAGTGACAGAATTCAGAAGCCAGGTCCATTTCTAAGCTCACCACAAGCCATTCTTATTTGGTCATACTGTTTTCTGAACTAATTTGAAAATGGAGATGAAAATTCCTACTGACCCTGACATTTTAGGAATTGATATCAGTAATAGAAATCCAAGCTGTCATGAAGCTTGGATTGATAAACATTCAACAACTTTAGGCTGTGTGGCCCAGAATTCTAATTCAAGGTCGTCACTTTCTTCCCTAAATCAGACAGAGAGAACATGAATTCGTACTACAAACACTGAGTATGTCTCTTCAAAATGTGGAACTTACAACCTAATAAATGAATAAAATTTAAATACTAATTGAAAAACTTCCCAAATTCAAAATTTCTTCAAAATACTCCTGAAACAGAATTATATTTATTCTGCACAGTGTAAGTGGCCTGTACTTACACCTAAATTATTTGTCCCAATTATACGGCATTTTTACTTCTTATTAATGACATATTCTGAATAATTTCAAGGACTTTCAATAAAAACTTGATAAAAACACTACTTTTAAAAATTACAAAACTAACATTATTTCCAACAAAGCTATATGAACTCACAGTTGAATATATAATCGCTAAAGGACAGGATTTACTATTTATTAAGTAATTTCTATGAAGACTAGACAAAACTTCAAAACTATTTCTATTAAAGTACATATTTTTCTAAGCTTAAAAATGTTATTTCAATTCCTAAGCATTTACATTATGACATCATTTGGACATGTAATACTAACATTGAAAAAATATACTAGTAATATTTATTAATTCCTTAACAAACTCTACACACATACACAGACACACACATGCACACACACATGCACACACACAGAGATTCCCAAGTCTAAGTCACAAAAATATTCTTAGGAAAGTTGAAAGTAAGGATTTGCAAAGTAAAAGGTTAGTCCAAATTATAAGCCCAAGACTACACATGGTGTGGTGTAAGTAGCAGCTTCTTCTTTAGAACTATAAACCCTAGCCTGCCAGCTCCTCCAGTGTGCCATCTGAGATGCACGCCAACCTAAGCTGTCACGTGTAGCCCATCTACCTCATTATCACAGTTTGTGTTTTCCTTTGCAGTGCTGTTCTGCTTTTTAAACAAGATGTCAAGTACACCAATGTAGCTAAAAATGGATAAAGCTTTAGAAACAAAATACCTCCTCTTTATTAGAATAGGTAAATAACATAGAACTAATACTACTATGGACAAAATGTGGCTGAGAATGTTCAGTCATAGAAAGTATAAATACAAAATAAATTGTCGTTTGAAAGGCAGACTTTGTTAAAAAATACAAGTTTTTAAATTATTTTAAAATAATACAAACACAAAACCATAAAACTTTTGTCAAAACAGCTGCATTTGTTCTGCAAAAATGTGCCAGTGCTGACCCATGTTATCTACCACTCCAAAAGCAAGGGGTGACATCACACTGCACTGTGAAAGCAGACCACATCGTGCGGACCAGGGACAGAAGGATTTTTTTTTTGTCAAGCTTTTTAAAACTATTGAATTAAACCTTTGAGTTAAACAACTGGTATTATTGAACCTAGAATAGCACATAAACAAAGATTACACATTTAATATTTGTATTTTAAATCCCCATCTGCTGCTTAATGTCACTTCAGTGCTGCTCTATAGTAGCCAATAATTTTACAAATGTGTATAGAATGGTAGATTTGAATATAATTGTCCAAGTGACAAAAACAGTGTCATGTTTCCTACAGCCATTTGTAAAATTCATTTGAAATTGATAAAAATATCAATTAAGTAAATTAATATTTTATAAACTTTGCTTGCCAAGGATAAAAAAAATGGTTCCAAATTTCAGTAATACAATGAAATTTTAAACAGAACAAGGACATCACAGGAAATGCACAACAAATGAATAACAGGATTTTCTTTTCCACTTTTGTAACACGGCAGTATTTCTGCAATGTACTACAGTTTTGGTGTCTGAATGGCATCTAATCCACACATTAAAAAGAAACAGAAAACACATAATTGTACTCATTGTGTAAATCATTAAACTTCAACAGCTTAAACATTATTTGTAACTTTCATATGCCAAAAAGCTAGACAGGACTATATAGTCAAGGAATTTAAGAACTAAGGGAAATGTTTTCACATACACAATTTTAGCAGTTGGGTGTCAAATGCAAACTAATTAAAGAAACTAATCAGTTAGTAACTTTAAACATGTAAATATACAAGATGCATAAATGCACCAGTGTCAGATACAGACCTGTCTCCAGAGGTTTGCTGCATGCTTGCAAAACAGTTTTCACTGACATTTGTCATTCACATTTTTAATTCCAGGTTTGTCACATAATTACTTCATTAAAGGCAATTTGTATTTCTTGACATCTCTTTTGTATTCCCAGTTCCCTTGCCTTTCCCATTGTCTTTCCTTTCTAAATAAATTTACCTCCGACTCTGCCTATAGTTCTTATACAGAAACTCAGGCTGTTCAATCGCAAAATGAATTCTGCTTTCAGACAACTACAACAGTCATCAGTACAGATTTCTCAGACAGCTGTATTTATATTTATGTAGACAGATTTTAATGTTAGTATCACTGTCAGTCATTGGACAGATACAACAGATGAATTTTAAATTTTTACCTATATTTGTCATTTACATAAACTACATTGTTTCTCAAATAAAAATATCTATAGTGCTTATCAATGACCACTGGAAACATACAGAATCAACAAATACAAGAAGCTTCATGGTATTTCTCAACTCTAGATATGCTACCCCTTGGCAAAATCCAGCTCTTACCCAAGAAATGCAAAACTGCCCGGAATTCTGGATATCCAGATTTTTTTTATATTTTCATGTTTATGTACTTTCAATCTCTTTGCTTCAGAGCAACCTTCTAAGGTTTTCCAAAAAGAAACTTAAAACTTTGCCCTCTAATTCCTGTCAGCTTCTCATTAAAATCTAAAGACTCCTCCCAAGCCCCTCAAATAAGGAGGGAAATCAACTTCTCTACAGGATTCTCCCATTAGTTGCCAAAGTTTCCTACAACCATATATTAGTGATATGTTTTTAAAACCTTGTTTCTTACCTCACTCGTTAAAAATAAGATCATCAGATAGTTTTATACTTAATTCCAACCCAAGGAGGGCACACAAACATCATCAAATTGTCACACTGGTGAGTCTGAGCAGAGCTAGGAAGGACCTTTGACTGGGGTTTTAACCCACTAGTCTACAGGAGGGTTTTAGGCTTTAGAGTTTTTTGTTTGTTTGTCTGTATATATATGATATTTAACACTCACATTTTTCAGGTTACTTTTCATTATTTACTTAATAATGATGATTTTCAAAGTATATGGAGAAAAATCACTAGTGATTCCTAGATTTTACTACACATAGCCATTCAGTCCCAACTAGAAAGTGACAGAACTTCATACTCTTATATACAGTCACTTTCAAAGTCTTTGTTAACTATTTCCAATTAGTTTATATTGCTTAAGTCAGATTAAAGACAGCCTTCATTTCAGATGTGGCTTTGAAGTTCTCTCAAGAATGATGACGTCAGTTTCCTTCACACAAGACCATATGCTCAAAAGTAAGCAAGATGGTTTGCCCCAACTCCATTCTCATTTCTTAATCCTTATTAGTACCTGGCCTATCCATATTGGTTCTTTTTCCTGTAATTCCTGAGCTCAGTTCTTAAGTTTTTCAGCAATGTCTGTTTAGTCGCACATTGTCCACTCACATAAACACATATATAACACACACTATCTATCAAAGTAAGCTAGAAACACAAGTAAAACACTCAAGATAGATTACCTTCTATATCTACCCTAGTTTATACAGGAAACCATAATACATACATACATACATACATACATACATACATACATACATTTATATCCACTTAACCATCTAGTGTCATTTATGATTAAGACACTGGACTATACATTGAAGCAACAATCTGCAGGAAGGAAGACAATAACCTCCTACCCTAATGGACCTTAACCCAACTATACATCTGATGAGTAAAGATTATCACTAAGGTCTTTTGTTTAAACTTAAAGCTATATAAAAGACAGCTTCAATAATGATATTAGAAAATACTCCTCCAGCATGCATCACAAGGAACAGTGGAATAAAAGGGCTAATAGACAGAAAAGTAGAAAATTTAATGAACTGAATCTTCAAACAAAAAAAAGAATAATATTTCAAATAGAAACTTAGCAATTAGTACCGTTAGTTTTAACTCATGTTGCTTTATACTTTGTCATCTTCAATTTCTGTTTTAACTATTATGATTTCCTAGTAAAACCTGACACACTTAGGACAGTCTTTTTTTTTTAAATAAAAGTTTCTAAACTTAAAGAAATCCTATAATCCTTGGAAGCAAAGACTGACACAGAAGGTCAATGTTTAAAGAAAAAAACAGGGTCAATACTATTTTTAATGAGAAAAAAATCATTGAGCTAAAGGAAACAGGAAGCAAAGAAAAACAACCTTATAAATGGAGAAAAGTGACCAGCTATAGAAATTAGCAATCCTTACAAAACCACTTATATAGTCCGACTATAGGTAATAGAAACAAGCAGAGTGCATGGTCATTTATAATGTTTAATTCATCTTCTCCTTAAAGTACGCAAGGGCAGAAGCACTGCCACTGTACCTCCACAGAAGCAAACCAACTACAAAAATACTCCTCACAAGAAAACAACACTGACTTTCCACCTTGGTTTAAAAAGTTTAGATGTATTCATTTAAAACTAGGGGAAAGAAAAAGAACATACTTTTTCAGTCATATCCAAAAATGAAAAGAAAAAAAAAAGTCAGGTAAAACAGTGAAGTTCTGACTATACTTCAAAAGCAGTCAGAGAGCTGGTGCAGGTTAAGAGGACAGCAGGCATACTGCAGCCCTGCACAAAGCATCCCACTGTTCCCTGCCTTTCTGAGCTCTAACTCAGCTCTGGGGAGGACAGCAGGTCTGAGCTCCCCACTTTCACTCCATCCCACAAGTCTACCATTACCACAAACGCTTTAAACAGAGAGCTTTGAACTTACTACAGTTCTGGTAAAGATACCACATATTATGAACAATTAAATTCAATATTTGGAGGCATTAACAAAGCACAATTTCTCAGAGTGCAGAAACACAGGACTAGATTCCTTTAAGGAAGAAAGGGTGCTTTATAGTCAATCTAATAACAGGACCAAACAGCTGTCTACAGCTGAACTCGAAGGAAGCATTTGATATACAGAATAAAAAGACTAAAGTAAATGAAACCAAGATGGCTAGGTAGAGTTTGCTTTTGATTTTTAATTAGGTTTAAAGTTATTTTCATGTTTTCTTGATTATCATTAATCCTAGAAAAAATATTAACTTAAGATAATCCATGTAACAAACTCTCCTAAGTAAATGTTAATTTATCTGCAACATCTCTGTTGTTTTGACCAAAACTGAAAAACTATGTTCTACAATATTAATAAATAGAATGGTTTGTATTAATACAATAATCAATACAATTAATACTCTTTATTGTTCTGTGCTCCTGAAATGACCACCCCATTTCTCCCCACAAAGATAAGGCCTTAAAACACAGTCACCCTCAACCTAATCCTAGAGCAGTAAAGTATTAACAATGTTGATGAGAACCACTTTCATTACCAGCAGACTGAATCAGCATTTATCACAGTAAAAGGAACAAAGAGCTTGAAATCTCAGCTATTGAAGCTATGTGATAATCCTTCCTATGAATGGCATTATAGTGTCTGAAAGTAAAATGAATCTCAAAACTCTGCAAAATGAAAAGAACTTATTCCTTCAACCTTCACAGAGTATATACACACTTCATGAGAAAAATATCCTCTAAAATTTAAAAGTTGCTGGATTTACAGTAAAATTTGCTAGAAATTACATATACTAAATAGTAAAACCTGAGTATTTCTACAAATAAAACCTAATAATTTTGAATATTTACTGAATAAAAGCTAGTTTAAGAATGGTCAAAAATAAATTTTCTATACCAATTAATCTTACCTGAATCATCTTGTTCTAATAAAAAAAACAAAACCTTAAGATACTGCTTTCATTTCTCATTTGTTCCTATCAGTAATGCTATGCCAGGCCCTGCAGGAACCAGAACGCTGGTGACATGCACACAGTGTCTGTGCATGCTCAAGGTCTGTCATAGAATGTTGTCCACATCATGGTGTAAAATTCAAAATACTGAAATGATCTAAAATATTATCGGCCAAAAAGAAAGTGTTTGCCGTCTTATGATGTTTACTCTTTCTCTCTGTTCATCAAATCTTATAAAGTCATAGTGAGGTATGTATGTGAAACAGTCATGTGTCATTTTCACATGGTCAAAAATAATAATTCCTGGAATCAAAAATGAAAAAAATCATCATGGAAAAAAATTAATGATAAATTTGGTCAATATAAATTCTAAACCTTACCATTCCTGTGTATCAACAAATTACAGTCCATGTATTTCCCCCCAAAAAAATCAAATCACCAAAGCTAAAAAAAATTGGGGACCAATTACTCTCCATGTTCTTTAAGATATCTTTTACTTTGTTTATATTTCCACTACATTGAAATGTGGTAGTGTCTTCTCAGCTTCTGTGTGAATGTTAGAAATTATTTTTCATTCAAAAGTCTATAAACATACAAGACTGCA
Source organism: Apodemus sylvaticus (assembly GCF_947179515.1). Classification (NCBI taxonomy): domain Eukaryota; kingdom Metazoa; phylum Chordata; class Mammalia; order Rodentia; family Muridae; genus Apodemus; species Apodemus sylvaticus. The sequence continues at coordinate 76,305,139 of NC_067477.1, read as the reverse complement.
ATAAGATATATTTACTGATATGTGTGAGAGTCAAGGTATTTGTATATATACTACCTACCATATGCAAGTCAATACCACAGACAGATTAAGGAATTTTGAAAAAGCAATATGTGACAGACGATTTTCTTCAGTTTTTAGTTTGAATGTTTCTTAAGTTTATTGTAAAACAACGTTTCCAACAGAACTATTTAGCTCTGAGATAGATTTATAAAATAGGTTATATCTGTTATGTTGTTGCAACACTTCAAAATACTTTGCCAAGTACCTTTCTAACACCCTCAAATTCTTAAAAGATATGACTGAAACTTAAGTGTATTATTGCTCTTATAAAACTAATCAAATGTTAACCTAAAATAATTAAGAAATATTAACCTGAGATAATTATTTTAAAGTACAAGATATTTCCACTCACTCATGGTTTCAAAATACATTTGCAGAATTTAAGCATTTAGAAAGTTAAATGCCTCTTACTTTTGTCTCAATAACTAAAGCTTGGGTCCTTTCTTACTCGAATTTCCATTAGGTCATTGAAAAATCATTTCACCTACAAGTATTTTCATATTAAAAGTGTGAGAATGCTGTATCTTTAAAGAACCTGGAAAGGGAAAAGGAGGAAGCATTCGAAATGTAAACAAAGAAAATAAAAAAATTAAAAATAAACAAATAAGTAAATAAATAAAGATGAAGAAAATGGTAACTGGAACAACCTAATCATATATATATATTGATTGACTAGCATCCCTTCTTGGATGTTGTGATTTCTACCATGATACTTCAGTCTCTGAGGGCCGGGTTAATTAAGCTGCACAGCAACTGTAATGCATTGTGAGACATGCACTGCTGGGGTTCCCACCAGTCCATTCCAATTACCTGTAGTATTCCAGCTCCAGACAAGTGACAACCAACCACTTCTCTGGAGTCACTTGTTCCCTCTGGTCTATTGATAAGTGTTAGAACCAACCAACCTCTTTTTGGAAAGAACTGCAAAGCTGAATGCACCTGCTGCAAGCTGCAGTGATGAGTCCCAGAGAGATGTTTGTCAGTCAGATCTCTGCAGATGTTGTTTAACTTTATGCTAGAGCTGTATCCAAAGATGGAAATGAGATGGCAATCAAGCACAAATCTCCCACCACCTTCCCTCCAGCCTCAGACTGAACACTGTACTTGCTCCTGAAGCTAAGCATGTCAGACCGAACTCTATGGTTTTATTAAGTGCAGAAGTTTAGATAACAGGTGGTATAATATGTGCAATTAATAGTACTTACATAAACTAAAAAGAAAAATCATCTTAGGCTATAGTAAAATAAGTAATCATAATGATAAATTGTTGAGAGCTGGGTGATTGTCAGGGATTTCTAGCAATAGCACATACTGCATTTCTGTGCTATGGATTGTTTATTCTTCTTAGTATATTAATATAAAACATCCTCAATACATATATATTCAACTATTTTACCAATTCTGTTCACTATTGCTAACATCATGTAGCACGGAATCTGCACAGTAATGTTAGATTGCACCTTATAATTTCACATGTTTCAAATGAACCATTTTTCTAAAACACAGATGGCTTCAAACAACACACTTCAAAGTGACATCGTGCCATAAAAACTCACGAAACATCAATACTATAAGCTAGTAATTTTTAACAATTTGTTAATTCAATGGTAGGCGATCCAGTGTCAAAATGAAATAAAAGTGATCAAATAAAGCAAACAGCCAGGGCACGTTGTGCTAATTCATCGCTCTGAAAACCCCGCCACAAAGTGTTTGCATTTATGAGATTAGCGTAAAAGGTATTTTTATATGTTCATAAATATTCTGGCATACCAGTAACATTCTTTCACATGTAAAGAATTCCTATGGCTAAAATAGGAAAATAAAGTATTAAAAATGACAATAAAGCAAAATTTTGAGCAATACTATTGTTTATGAGAACGGCATGTTTCCTTCACCTAAGGACTTGGAAAAGGAAGATGTAAAATCACCCACAACAGTAGGTACTATCTCAAACACAGACATAACAAGTTTAAGAGTAAAGAGAAAAATGCTTCATGGACAGCGAACTCTCTGGCACCACTGAAGTCAGTGCAGCAGAGAGTGGTCACTATCACATTACACCAACCAACAAGTCCGGAAAACAAAATACTTTATTTTCTCTACATGTTACCATTCAGTCACTGTATTGATCTTGCCTTAAAATGTGTATCAGTAAATTTCTAAGATATCTCACAACTGAGAAACAAGAAAAACGTATAGCTTGAAACTCTGAGAAGCTGTAAGGAAAATGATAGCCACGTGGCATTCGTTACCAATATCACCAAAATACTTTTCTTCAAAAGCATAAACAAAATGTTCAATTTAAAACTTACTTTCTCTGATTTTATCTACAAAGCTATACAGAGAGTTCAGTTTCAACCCTAAAAGTTAAATAATCCACTGAATTTTACCACGTCAAAACAAAAATGGTGCAATGCAGTTCTTTCACTGAAAGAATTTTAACTTACAGTCAGTCTGCTTTTTCACTATCAAAAACATTAAATGGATAAAAGACTTCTTTAAAAAAAATCACCTAAATTGGACACCACTAAGTCAGACTATGAAGAATCTAAAAGCAACACATTCAAATTTCAACTTAAGGCTTATAACAAACCACATATAGTAAAACAATATGAAAAACAGAGAAATAAATTGCAACATTATATAGTAAAGGAGTCCTGTTTGATTGGCATCAGGGGTGTCTCCAGCATCAAAGAATAGAAGCAGATCATGGATGAGATGTTCTAATATTCAAGGCATGTGTGAAAATATTGATATATTCTTTATTTTTCCAACTAATAATGAATGTGTTCAATAAGTTTCTTTAATAACAAACTTGAACCATGTATTAAACTTTAACAGATAAAAATCAATCTATTAAAAATAAAACATTATCAGATGACAGAAAAAAGAATTAAAAAATAACACTTAATCACACTTCTGAGAATGCAGACAGTAATTCAGCCTCTAAAACAAGAAAGCTGCTTTTTACCACCATCATCTCTGTGTAACCTACTTATAAAAGAATATATAAATAAGTCCAATTAGATTTCTTTAATCAAGTTTGGAAAACAGCTACATTCCTAAATCATCAATGAGAAGTCTGTATCCTGGAAGACTGAGTCTTAGAGTATCAGTATATAGAAGAAATATACAAAACACAAAGTAAAATCTACCAGTGGGCCATTTTCTTCTGATTCCAATGATAGAAATGTACTTTTCAACTCCACATTACACAATTCCCCTGGTCACCTCATACATGAGACACCGAAATGTTTAACCTATATAAACTTTAAATTCATACAATTTGTTTTGTCTTCTTCATTTTGACTAAAGGCAATAAATCTTTATTCAGAAATGTAGGTTTGCTTATAATATAACAAAGACACAATCTGACCTAAAAGATAAACACGTTTATAGAAATGATATTAGCTACAGTTTTTTTACATGTGCCCATTATTTGAGTTGAGGTGTAGTGAAATGTTTCAAAAGGTGACTGCATTCCAGGTTAAACATCTTGGAGAAAGTTTTGACATTAGTATTTTCACTAAGTACTTAACAATACACTTATATTTGATTTTAAATGATAGGTAATTTGAGTAAACCCAGTAGTTTCTATAACTAAATTGCATTTTCCCCCCAAATATACTATAACCAAACAAAACCAGAAAAAAAAATGCTCACTGAAATAAACCCCAGGAATGCACCTTCTGGTAGAACACGGCAATCATACATACATGCTTGTATACATATGGATGTATTTATTTGTATTTACCACATACAAATATGGCCTGCTAAATCACTGTAAAACCCTATAGGATCTTCTTTATAACTCAACGATATGAATCACGGTTTTGATTTAGTTCATCTGGATATGTGTACAGCAAGTATCTGTTATGTATAAGAAGGGAGAAAAAAAAGCTCAAAGGCTCTTAGACTGAATAACACTAAAACCCTAGATAATTTTACAGGGTCTAGTCAAGTGTGAAGAGAAAACATAGGAAAATAAGTCTATCTGAAGACTGGAGATGTGTCTGTTCAAAGAGTTAATTATTGAATTAAAATTGCATTTGAATTCAAGCTATTGAGAATTCTTAAAGCTTCCTAGAAACTGCAGGGATTAGTTTTATCCTTAAAACTGATATCATAACCTATATTGACTCCCACCTGTTAGAGGCCAAGAATGAGCCATCTTTTAGCTGATGCTTTAACTCATACTTGGTCAGGTTACGTCACTACATGAACAAGATTTTATTCAAAGCATTGCAGCTTCTCATTTTTCCCCAAAAGAAAATTCTTGCTATATATAAATAACATCTTCATATCATAAATAAAATAAGTAATTTTCAGGTAACAAAAAAAATGTAAAAATAAGTGGAGTAGGAACAAAAGATCTAATTCTTAGTGCACCCTTTCCAGCACACTGAAAATAAACTACGTTCAAGTGAAAAGGCATTTAATTTGCTATTTGGAATATCCTGGCTAAACATCAATTTTCTGTAACACCCTATGTATCTGACAGCACCTCATGTATAATGCAGAAAAGCGTTTTCATTTTCATCTATTGACAGGGTATTTAATTTACCACTGCAGCACTTCCTAGATCTATGTTATTAATTCTGCAATCAAGCTCTTTTGAGTGCTTTTATTTAAACTAATATTTTCACAATTCCACACTGATTTTTATTTATAATATACCTGTTCAATGCAGCAACATGAATATATTAAACTTTCCAACGGCGTAGGGAAAGTTTCCAGAGACGAGAAGAGGCACCGGCAAACTTTGGAGAGCCACAGTATCTAACAGGTTACACCTCAGTTTAATTCCCCCCAAACTACCGTGTTCAACTAGTACAGCATCAGCCATTCCAAACCCTTTTCCAGTGAATGGTCGGTTTCTAACCCAGATGATTAGCTGTGGAAAGGAAGTCCTCCAAGGGCTGAGCCTCCCTCCCTCGGTCCATGCCAGTGTCTGAGTACTACAGAGCTCTTGGTAGCCAAGACCTCTGAAAGCAATTCTGCTTTCTTTTCCATCAGGAAAACACTAAGCAGTATAGCTCACATCAGCATGGAATTAATATTTTTACGGTCATAAAACTAAAACAACCTCCTGAAATTACTGAAAGCTAGATCTAAGCAAAGCAGACGAGCTAATGATATTTATCACCCCGGGGTTGTACTAGCCCACTATGATTTCACTACTGAAGATACATACACCGAGGAACAGAACTAAGGAGAAAGAAAAGAAAAAGATGAACCTGAGGAGATGTAAAACACAAAAGGAGGAGCCCAAAAGTAAAACAAAACAAAGCAAAACCAACAACAACAACAAAAAAAAAACCAAGCCAAACACACATAAACAAAAAGCCAAATTCACACAATCAACCTAGGAAACCTGCGATAATCTAGCAGGTTACTGTTACACACTGCAAAGTATTTCCATCAAATATGGCTCTTAACGCAAATTCTAAAACACCAGTCAATGTCTTGCATAGCAGTGTAGTAAATTTCTTATCCCAATTAGATTACTAAAGTATTTTAAATATCTGAAGAGACAGCACTTGTCCTCTTTACTTCATCCAAGGCCAACAAACAAAGCAACAAAGCAGAAAGAGGTACATAATGGATTCAGAAGTAAATGGTCCATTCTTTAAGAAACCACCCTGCCCCCTCCTCTGAATTCACTCTAAACTAATTGTCATTACAATGATGTCTGTAAACTTCAGAAGAACCACATTTCCTATATCAACTGTCCAGGTTTCTGTCTCTGATTTTTAAGTGTTTGTGCTAACAATTAGCATTCCAGAACATGCAGAGAATTATATCGCCATTAGTCTAAATCACATACACAGTATATCAATTAATGGAGGAAAAACATGAACAACAATGGAAATACGCTGAAAAAAATTCCACAATGTACGCTAATGTAACACTCAAATCTCCACTATTTAATTTTTTTTAAGACAACACACAACACATGTAGATATTTGGTGTTTTTCCTTGGGGATTCATCAAACAATTTCTTTACCATTTCACCTACCTGGATAAAAATCTTTGGACTTAGACAGCTTGATAGTGGCTCCAGTTTCTTTTTGCAACTGAACAATTGTCTGTCCTCCCTTCCCAATTATAGATCCAGCAGCATAACTAGGTATGAGAACCTTTAGAAAGTACTGGCCGTCTTCTGAAAAATGTAAAGAAATACATTTGATTAACATGATAATTTTAAACTTGGAATCCCCAACCGACCCTCCAGAGAGAAAACATCACCTAAACCAATGGACATAGAGTTGCAGAAAACAGCACTTTAAAATGCTTAAGGAATGAAACCACCAATTACACTGAAAAACAAGTATTTACAATCTTCCCCAGTTTTGGGGATTCACATGTTCTAACAATTTGCAGTACGATTAGAAAATGAGGAGTAAATTCCAGTTGTTACTCCAAACATGAAAGTCTTCCAATTCTGTGGTTACCATGGCAAAATGAAAGAAACTGACCCTTTAACAAAACTTCAGAGATTTAGAATATGACAAACCTTCACTTAACATACTGAAGATGAAAAAAAAATCCAACACTGTAAATAGTGATCCGCTAAATTCGTCTGTCATAGCAAACATAAAAGACTGCAATTAATCATTGACTATATCCGACTTTAAGTATACAAAACAATCATCTTCCTGCAAAATAGTCCACCCAAACTGTAGGGTGTATTCCAAGCCTTGAGAACTGCCAGGGGGAAAAGCGTCAATGTGGTGGACTGAGAATCTAAGTAATCCTGATGTATTTCCGTGGCACTTCTAAGTCTACTATGATCTCGGCTAAGCTCATTAATTAAAAGACCTTAAGAAGAATCTTGCCAATACTAAAAAGCTTACGAGTTATTTATTCTAAATACACTCCAAAGTCACCAAATAGATAATGCTCCCTCTCCAAAAGAACCATAAAACGGAGACGGGGGCGGGGGAAGATGCGATGAGCCGTGAAAAAGAAAAATGAAATGTTTCAGAAAATAAAGCCAACTCCATAAACTTTAGTTTCCGTCAACCTGATCACGTCTTAAATAGGAAACTTCTCGGTAAATCCAGCTCTTTGCTGTGAACGAGTATTCCGAATTTTTGTGATGTGCCACTCACAAGACCCCCATCCATTTCTAATGTATATGCTGGAGATAAATTCACCTCTGCTTCGATGCATTGGATGCATTGTTAAGATGACTCCAGTGCAAATGAAGAAGCGATACCGGTCCCGTTATAACTCATCTTCCGAGGAAGCGCAGGATGTTAACTAACAAGTCACCGTCCCAGACACCCCCCTCGTATGCATACCCTTGAAGACAAATCAATGCGATATTTGTACCGACCATGTAAGTGCGCTCAGGGCATGCACTCATCAAGATTTTGCATACTACTTGTGGCCCAGAGCAAGGGGAATGAACAGAGGCAAAAGTCTCCGGTGCCCCCAGCATCTGCAAGCCGCTACCCAAGTGGCATTTATTTATTTATTTGATCAGACTGTTAAATGCAGCGCGCATCTTCAGGCGGCCATCACCTCTCGCGGGGGGCGGCCCTGGGAGCGGACCCTGTCGCCGGGGCCAGCACCGGCTGGGGCGAGCGGGTCGGCTCAGAACCCCGGGTCGCCATCTTGATGAGACGGGGCCGGGGCAGGTGCAGGGGAGGGGGCGCGGGACGGCCGGCGGCAGCGGCCACGGCGCGGGAGGGCGGCAGGGACGGGGCGGGAGGCGGAAGCGATACCCACCGCCCGTGTTGGTCCTCTTGGTGCTGCCGGCTTCAGGGGGCGCTTCAAGCGGCCTTTTCCGCGAGTCCGGCGGGTCCAGATCTATGGGAACCCCCGTATGGGTCCCGTTCTGCTGAATGGGAGCTGCCGCCATCATGCTTGCAGTTCCTGCCGCTGCACCGGGAGAAGCGGCTCCCTTTTGTTTTGGCTTTTTTTTTTTTTTTCTCGTTTGGGGTGGCTAAGGTTTTTCTTTAATCGGATCAATAGCAGTCTGAGGCGGCGAGCAGTGTGGCTGATGTGCTCACTGGGGAGGGGGCAGGGCGCGGAGCAGCTGCAGTGCAGTGTCGGCTAGGAGCGGGAATGGAGGGGGTGTGGGAGCCGGAGGGTGAAGAAGGAGAAGAAAGCGGCGGGCAGAGCGGGAGTGAATGAGCGGAGGAGGCGCGGGCGGCCGGGAGGAGGGCGAGTGAATGAGCGGGAGGAGGAGCGGCGGCGGGCGGCCGGAGCGGCGGACCCGGCTAACGCGGCGCTCGCTCCCGCTGCTGCCGCCGCCGCCGCTGCCTGGGCGCGTGTGCCGCCTGCGCTGCTCCGCGCCGCTGCCGCCCGCCCGCGCTCATCGTGTCTCCCGCGCGTGGGGGGCGGCGGGCGGGGGCCGCGACTCCCACACGCGCCGCGCGGGGCCGGCCTCCGCGCCGGAGTCTCCGCCCGCGGGGCTGCGGGCGCGCGCAGGGCAGCGGGGGCGCGCGGGGTTGGCGGGGGCGCGGAGCAGGCCGGGGCGCTCCCGCGGGGAGGCGGGGTGAAAGGTCGCGGGGCCCAGGCTACACCGCTCAGGCAAACGTCAGCGGCTTGCCGCGGAAACCGAGGGGTCCACAAAACGCGCTAGGCGGGGAGGCGGAGCCGTGCGGGGAGTGACGGCCGCAGCAGCCAATGACAGCCGAGCGAGGGAGCCGGGCGGGATCCTGGTCTGGCTCGGACTTGGTGGTGACAGTTTGGGCTAGTCCGGGAAGGGCGTCTGAGTGACCGCGGGGAGGGGTGGACGGGTTGGGCAGGAGACCAGAAACCCAGTTGGGACCGGAGAGTTTGGCAAAAGACATTCATTAGCATCTCTGGGAGGCGGTTTTCTAAAGGAGATGTCATCAGAGGATTTCTTTCTCGCACCCTGTGATACTGGCGGGGACTTTCTGTGTCTTGGCGCCTTCTGTGCTTTCGGGAGCAAGCCAGGATATAAGTAAATAAAGCGATATGTGGTCTCCACAGGGACCGGGGAGGCAAAGTGAAGAGGCAACAGCTGAGAGTGTACGCAGCTTCACACTGCACGAAACACCGATGAAGGCTTCTGGGCACCCACGATGTACATAGCTTCAGGCGGTTTTAGGATCCTGATTCTCAGCGCTTCCACACTGGAGGAGGGGGACTGCGGGGAAGTGTAGCTAAAAGCATCCTAAAAGACACTAGAGGTTGTCTAACCAAGTCCTTCTACAGATAAGGAAAGTGACTCAGTATATTTTGTTCAAGGTCATGCATCAAGTTAGTAGTTTACGTCCTGATTGTAGGAATCCAGGTTATTGGAAAAGCCAAGGTCTGAAAAACCCAACCAAGCTATCTGACAGTGTGTCTTGAAAAAAGCCCTTAAGTCAATTGTTAAATGTTTACCACTTTACATACTAGCCGTTGCATTCAGTACAGTCTATAGTAGTACTGTCCCGTTTTATGAGGCAGTTTCATTTTGAAGATATTTTTTAATCCAAACTCACCTAAAAATAAATGGTAAACTAATTCAATCCCCAGATCTTTCAGATTGGGCACTATGTCATTCTGAACGCTGACTGCAGTAATTTAAAGTCAGGCTCATTCCTGCTTAAAACAAGGATTGCAACTTGTTGGAATCTCTAAGCTCACACAATACGTAGACGTCATATATATGGTATATGTTCTTAGATGTACAAAGGCAGGTACATAGTCACCAGATTTCTAGAATGAAAATGTTCGTTAATACTCCCTACCAGAGAACATTGCTTAAAAGATGGCTAAGCTAACAATAAAGGGACTCCAGTGTGATTATGTGGGCTTCTAACAAAGAATGTGCTGAATCTGGTGCAAGGAGAGGGAGAAAAATCAATCAGATAGATTGAAAGGAGGAATGGAAAAGAATCTAAGCCTACTCCTGACTCATGGTCTAAGAGGCGTGGGGATTTTTGTTGCATTTTGCAGTGGTGGAGGGCAGATGACTATTAAAGAGGAAGACACCAATGATTAGTGTTAGGCTCAAGGTTCATCCCAAGTGTGAAAAGCACATTTGACTCAATTGAAAAAGAGATAAAGGTGGACTGAGGGCTGAAAGAAAGGGAAAGCAAGTAAACTAGCATACATTAATAGTCTATGCCCAAACTCCCAAATTCTCATTTGATATATAATGTAAGAAACCATAATATGCTTTCATGACAAAATTAGAAGATTTATACACAAACCTGGATAAAATTATGGAGCTAGGGTAAAGAAGACTGTTTTGAATAAATATGTGATAGTTAAGATAACAAAAGTCAGGTCCCAGATAATGTGCAATCAAAGTGTATAGAATATGTGAGGACATTTTTAAGTAGAAACTCAGGAGATCTGTATTTGGCATTAGAAAGTTTGGAAGCAGTGATAAGGACAACTGATGGATAAGCGAAGAGAGCTCTGGGTATCTTAAATCATTTCAGGACATTTGGTAGAGTGGAGCATTGAACTGGAAGGAAAGCCTTAAATTAGATTTCTTAAAAGATTTCTGAAGTAGTCTGTAAACTATTTGTCATTGACGTATTAAAATGGTCCCTCTAAGTTTTATGTGTTTGTCTTGGGGTTTGTTTTGCTGTGGTGAGACACCATAAGCAAAGCAACTTGTGGAGCACAGGGTTTACCTGCTCACATTTCCATGTTGCTTTTCATCAGGAGGAAATTCAGCACAGGAACTCAAACAGGGCAGGGACTTGGATGCAGGAGTTGTTGCAGAGACCATGGAGAAGTGCTGCTTACTAACTTATTCCCCATGGCTTGCTCAGCCATCTTTCTTTTATAGAACCCAGGACCACCAGCCCAGAGATGGCACCACCTACAGTAGGCTGGCCGCTTCCCACTGATCACTAATTTAAAAAATACTAGACAGCCTGATCTTATAGAGGTATTTTCTCAGTTGAGGCTCCCTCCTTTCTGATGACTCTAACTTGTGTCAAACGGACCTAAAACTAGCCAGTACTTATAAAAGTACAGCCATATTGTATTGCTATAATAGTCATTTGAATCTTATTCCTCTCTTTGGATTTATTATGTGTGTTGCCTATCACCCAGTAGAGACCAGTCACAAAAGATGAGATTTCAAATATGGAGATTCCTAATAACCTGGCTTTGATATGTCAAGAATGCTGAGACCATATTCATAGCTGACTAGAAATGAGAATTATTAGCCACAAACTAATTGGTCAAGGTTACCACTAAGTTTACCTGAATTACTTTCGATTGCCTGGTACACCTCATATAATATTAGTTTTTAAAATACTACTTCTATTCATCTATTACCTCTATGCCTCTAAAACTCCTGTTAAAATAGAATTAAAATAAGCATCTTACCTTTTGTTTGTATTTTGCATCACCTAATAAAAATGAAGAAAGGAAGAGAATAGAATTTTCCAATTATAAGAGACCTTTTGTGTTACAAATAAATGACAAAAAAAGTTTCAAAAATGTGACAAAGGTATTTGACATTTTAATTCTCAAAAGTAAATAAAATTATATTTTAATCTTATACCCTACAATTGAGACCGCCTCACTTAATGTTTTCTAACATGTTACGATATTTAAAAAGCATGTTTTTATTGCTAATTAGTTGTTTTGTGAATATAAGTAACTATGACAAAATATGTTAATGTGAAAACAATTTATATTCTTTTATTGGGGACAAAAAAATCTATTAAGAGCTCTTCCCTTATTTGTTTCAGGCTGAATTACAAAAACATAAGATATATTAACAGTAGCAGTGGCTGATTCTCAAAAGAAAATACAGATAGTTAATATCCACAGATAGCCCAAAACCTACTTACTTCTATTCATGCTTGGGCCTTATCAAAGGACCATATCTATCTGATACCTCTTCAGCTGATGCTGTGGGGGAAGTTTTGTGACTCTGTATCCTATCACAAGTGGATCCTAAGTTAAGGATTCAAGTAAATGCAGTATATATTGGAAGTGAGACAGGAGAAGGAAGGCATGCAGGCAGGAAGGAAGGCAGGAAGGAAGGAAGGAAGGAAGGAAGGAAGGAAGGAAGGAAGGAAGGAAGGAAGGAAGGAAGGAAAGAAGGCAGGCAGTAGAAGGATAAATTATCACACAGGTTATCTTACTCTCACTGGGCTAACCTGAGGTCCAGCTTAAAGCAAAAGGAACAATATTATAACAATCTTATAAAATAGAGAAATCTGAGGTATATGTAAACAGACTCCCTAAGCCACTAGATAATAGTCAGTCATGAGGCCATTCAGTGCACCCTGACCAGTTTTTCATATGCCAATGCAGCATGATTCTTAAGACTTTCTAATGACTGCAGAGTCCTCTGGATGTATGTGGTCTAGGAATGTTGGGAATTAGCAAATATACATAGAGGAATATCAGACTCCATAGACGGTGGGAAACCAGGCCATTGTGCTCTAAAAACGGAAAAGCAGCAATTACCAGTTTCTCACAAGTATCAACATAAATTTTGGAAAAAGAAAAATGAGAAAACTGTCTTTTACTACAGGACATTGTTAGGCATCAAATGGCATGATTATAAATGGAGAGTCTTAAAGTCCAAAGAAAGAAGCTTTTTAATTTCCACCCTCAGATGATCATTATTATTATTATTATGTGATTAAAAGTAATGAATCAGTTGGGATTTTTCCTATGCACATTTTTAAGTTTTTTTAGATGCAAGTCATGAATAATTGATGGATATGCTCTAACTTTTTTTCATTAAATTTCCCAAAGAAAATAAGGTTGAATATATACTCAAAGAGTACAACACCTATCCTAAATCTCTTCTGACAAGTTCTACAAATAGACCCAGAGTGACATGAATTTGAGAGGTAGATGTGGGGGACATGGGAGGAGCTGTGGGAGGAGTGAATATGATAAAAATACATTGTACTCAAGTAAGCAATTTCCCAAAAGTACTTTCATAAGATTAGACTGTTACAATGCCTTATTGTACTTTAAGTTCTCAAAAAGTTAAGCATCTCTTTTATTTACATGTTTGAGGACATAAATCCACTATTGTAGATAAGTTATTTATCATTTTACAAAAGTTCACAGTGATTTATGTGGAGTAATTTATATGGAGACAAAAATGTGTTCTTAGTATTCCGCATCCTCCACATCTAAATATTCCAGTTGCAAATAATGGTATCCTAACGAATAAAAAGGTACAACCACTCTGGAAATCAGTCTGGCGGTTCCTCAGAAAACTGGGCTTGTCACTGCCAGAGGACCCTACTATACTACTACTGAGTATATACACAGAGGATTCTCCAGCATGTAATAAGGATACATGCTCCACTATGTTCATAGCAGACCTATTTATAATAACCAGAAGCTGCAAAGATCCCAGGTGTTCCTCAATGGAGGAATGGATACAAAAAATGTGGTATATATACACAATGGAGTACTATTCAGCCATTAGAAACAATGAATTCATGAAATTCTTAGGTAAATGGATGGAGCTGGAGAACATTATACTAAGTGAGGTGATCTAGTCTCAAAAGATCAATCATGGTATGCACTCACTGATAAGCGGATATTAGCCTAGAAACTTAGATTACCCAAGTCATAATCCACATATCAATGATGTCCAAGAAGAACAAAGGAGTGGCCCCTGGGTCTGGAAAGGCTCAGTGCAGCAGTGTAGGGCAATATCAAAACAGGGAAGTGGGAAGGGGTGGATGGGGGAACAGGGGGAGGGAAGAGGGCTTATGGAACTTTTGAGGAGTGGGGAGCCAGGAAAGGGGAAATCATTTGAAATATAAATAAAAAATATATCAAATTAAAAAAAGGTGCAGCAGTTTATAGAACAATCTTTTCAAACATATATTTAATTTTACACATCTAATTATACCCACTTAGTCTCTACATATTGCATATGTTACATATATGTGTGTATGTATGTATGTATTAATCAATTCAGAATAATCCATCTCTCTTCAACATTTCTCATGGCTTTGTGTTGGGAAATTTGTGGTAAATTGTATTCACTCTCTTATACTCTAGAAGTCTCAAATATATGGTTCTGTCCAGTTATATTTTAGTATCTGTTGTTCATCACCTGGCACATAACTTAGCCTCTACTCACCAGGATTATATTCTTTCCTTATAAGAAATAAACATTTTCTGAATCCAGATATGCTATTAAACCTTTACCATTTGAATGTATGGGTCTGGTTTATTTACTGCTGTCCAATTCCATCTATACTGCAACACTTGAAAGGCTTTTGTTAATTTGTGGCTGAATTATTTTCTGTTCTTCTTGTGAATCAGTTTTTCTTTATCCATTCATTTACCAGTGAATCAATCTTAGCTGATTCCAAAACTCCTAAATTTTTTGGTATGATGCTTCCTTTGTTTTAGAATAAGTTGTTAATTTTTTTGATTTTTTAATGTTTTCTAAATTTTATGCAACAAGTCTTTACTTTCAAGGTAAGAAATCTGAACTAAAACTTCCTAGCAAAATAAAAATTTATTTGTGATGAACAAAAGCAACTATTGGCAAGTACTCATACATTGCATGTATAAAATCGCATTATTTATTCATTCTCTATATTGACAAGGGTGACCACAAGCCTCTGTTTGTCCAGGGTATCCCTGGATGCTAGAAGTCCTTAAGCAGTCATTAATCCTCCCAAAAAAATGTCCCAATTTAGTAAGTTTATGGTTAGGAAAATAGGATGAGCTTCTATTTTGTTCCTGCCTGTTATAAATGATGAGATTGTTTTGATTAGTCAGATTACTTAATATTGAAAAGTTCTCTATGCTTACAGTAGCATTCCAAAAGGGTACCAGAACCAGGCCATTCTTTCAGTAATGTTTCTGAACTTGTTCTAAAGTCAGAATTCCACACGGAGGTAGAAAGTAGTAGAAGGCCACTTTATGAATCTTCAACTTTTAAAAATGATAAAAACCTTTTTGGTAGGATGATTGCTTCAGTAAGTATGGTGTGCAGCAAGATATGAATTGGAGAAATAATAAATGAGTTACTATAATGAATGGAGCTCTGAATGAGGAATAGTAGCCTTCCATCTAAGCCCAGAAGATAAAGCATGTTATGTATTATTCAGTCTTCTAACAGTTTTCTATATCCTGCTACTAAGATAAGTGATAGTACTTGACTTCTAGACAGGCTTTTAGCGTCTTCACTCAACATTTCCTTCCAAGTGGTTTGATATTTTCACTCTTCCATGTAAGTCAAATAATAAAAAGTTTGATTTGCCTTTAATAATTCTACTTGTGCTTTTAAGTAGAAGCACTTGCAGAACCTTTTGAGTGCCAATGTTGCTTTCACTTCATAGGTAGATTCCTCTAGCACACATGCCCAGTAGTTCTCAGCTCATGGTGATGGCTTCTTTTTAGATTGCTAGCTTGCCTCCCTCCAGCACATCTCACTGTGCTATAAGGCCCTGGCAGACCCAGTATTTGTTATGTAATTCAGGTGGACTCTGACTCAATACAACCCTCCTGCCTTAGCCTCTAGAATTCTATGTTCTATGTACCTTAATGAACTGAAGATTTCTCTCTTTCTCTTTCTCTATCTATCTATCTATCTATCTATCTATCTATCTATCTATCTATCTATCTATCTGTGTGTGTGTTTGTATGTGTGCATGTGTGTGCATGCACGCACATGCATGTATGATGTGTGTTCATTCAAATATATACTACTGAGCCTGCTTTTACTTAGGTCTTGGGCATTCAAACTCAGATTCTGAGTTTTGTAGATCAAGTGTCTTTGCCAACTGAATCAGGGCCCTAACCAAAAATATCATTTTAAAATACTTGTACATAAATCATTAAAACAATATTATACACATTTATAAAAAAAAAAGTGGGAATACAGTGGGGATGACATTAGCTGAAATATCCAATGAAGGAGAAGGAGAAGCTGTAGAGACCATTTCAGAAACCCCAATTGGGGAATGAGGCCACCCACTCATCTCCAAAATTTTAACCAAAATTGTTCCCGTCTAAAGGAAATACAAAGAGACTGAAGGAAAGGCTATCCAGAGACTGCCCCACCTGGGGATCCATCCCATATACACATACCAAACCCAGAATCTATTGCTGATGCCAAGAAGTGCTTGCTGATACAGCTGTCCCCTGAGAGGCTCTGCCAGAGCCTGAGCAATAAAGATGCAGATGCTTGCAGCCTACCATTGGCCTGAGCACAGGGTCCCCAATGGAGAACTTAGAGAAAGGACTGAAGGAGCTGCAGAGGTTTGCAGCCCCATAGGGAGAAAAGCAATATCAACCAAACAGACATCCCAGAGATCCCAGGGATTAAACCACCAACCAAAGAGTACACATGGAGGGACCCATGGCTCCAGCTGCATATGTAGCAGAGGATGGCCTTCTCTGGCATCAATGGGAGGGGAGGCCCTTGGTCCTGTGAAGGCTCAATGCCTCATAGAAGAAAGGGGAGGAGCATCAGATGGCATTTTTGTGCCGGGGAAACCAGGAAAAGGAATATCATTTGAAATATAAATAAATAAAATATCCATTTTTTAAAAAGAAGAAAGGCAATGGAATGTGTTAAAGGCAAAAAATAAAGTGAGATTAATTGATGTCTCCATTCATTAATGAAAGAATAAATGGAATATGATAAACTTACACAATGGAAAAGTACTCAACCCTAGAAAGCAATGGAGTACTTGAAATTGCTTTAACTTGCATAAATCTCAAAAATATTATGCCAAAAGAAATGTCAGGTATAAATAGGTCATTTATGTGAAACATGAAGGATAGATATAGTAATAATAGCAGAAAGAAAATTGTGCTTAACCAAGGCTGTGTAGTTGTCGATGGGGGAATGGATGCTTAATGGTTGCATGCCTTTGTGGATTAATAAAATGTCTTTGACCTACCTAGTGGTAATAGGTACACAGTGCTTGGAATGTACTCAGTGCTAATGAATTATGTCTTAACATAGCGAACAGTTAATTCTGCTGTGTGAAGTTCTATTCTAATAAAACCAAAATGTCTTTGGAGAGTCCTCTTGTCTGTTTTTCTTAAAAGGATTATATTGTGATACAAGTGTTTAACTCAAGAGAAACTGTTCTTAAAAGTTATGGCTAATGTGAAGTTTTTAATATATATAAATATAATTTTATTTATTTAAATAATACTGGGACAAATGTTAAACATTTAGCAAAAGTACCTATATTGTATTTGTGTGTGTGTGTGTGTGTGTGTGTCTGTCTGTCTGTCTGTCTGTCTGTGTCTGTGTCTGTGTCTGTGTGTCTGTGTATGCTTGGTGACTTTACATGAATAAACATTCTCTTCTGCCACTACAGAACTGACCAGACAGATCCATATCTACCATAACACTAAGGCCACATTTAGTGATATAGCCTGCTCTTCATTTAGTGATATAGCCTACAGAAAGTATTTACAGAAAAATCAATCTCTACAGTCATTCTATAATATATGAAGATGGAGAATAAACAAGGGAAGTGGAGAGTTTAGAAGTAGAAGCCATTATTTTGGTGCTAGTGGAATGCAGACAGGATTGCCAGCTAAAGGCTAGGCTGGGCTGCCTGCAAGTTTTAGGCCATCCTGGCATGCATAATGAGATGTCCTCAAAATTAATTAATGGATTAATTAAAATGAAAATTAGAAAGTGCATAATATGTCAATAATTTACTATTTGCATTTATTTTTATTATTATAAGAATTTGTATAAGTTACCTGACTTTGGATATTGTTTATCCTCCTATTATCCTTGGTGACCTAGAACATTCCCATTGCATATGTGTATTTATATGTATAGTAAATCAAGTATACATATGTGTGTGTACTTGTGTATTTGTGTGTGTGTGTATGATGTGTATATATGTGTGTGTGTACCTATGTGTCATGATACAGGTGTTGAAGTCAGAGGACAACTCTATGGTGGTGTCTCCTACTTTTACAGGAGTTCCACAGATAGATTTCAAGTCATGAGGCTTCTAACAATGAGCACCTTTTTCTGCTAAAACAACCAACCTGTTGTTTTAGTTGAGGCCCTGTGCCTCAGTTTCTCACATATGAAATGTTAACAATAATTATTATCTGAACTACAGGTGAAAAGTAATCTATCAGAATGTGTGTTCTGCTTCCACAGTGCAAAACACGTTGTATTGTTGTGTGTTGCTTTAGGTCCCTGATAACTTGGCTATTGGAAGGGAAGATAGTTCCTTAATTTGAGATCTAAGCAAGTTTGCTTTAAGGTGTCCTCCAAGAACCTTGTCCAGGGAAGAGGCGTGGAGAGAAGAGGACAAACGTAATAACCTTGTATCCTTAAGAGCTGCTAGAAGACAAATTATTTCATTTTTTTCCGATATATTTTCTATTTATATTTCAAATGATTTCCCCTTTTCTGGCTCCCCACTCCTCGAAAGTCCCATAAGCCCTCTTCCCTCCCCCCGTTCCCCATCCACCCCTTCCCACTTCCCTGTTCTGGTATTGCCTTATACTGCTACACTGAGTCTTTCCAGAACCAGGGGCCACTCCTCCGTTCTTCTTGGACATCATTTGATGTGTGGATTATGTTTTGGGTATTCCAGTTTTCTAGGTTAATATGCACTTATTAGTGAGTGCATACCGTGATTGATCTTTTGAGACTGGGTTACCTCACTTAGTATGATGTTCTCCAGCTCCATCCATTTGTCTAAGAATTTCATGAATTTGACAAACTATTTCTAACAGATGTTAGTGAGTACTGTTTCTTCCATGATATAAAATGACTGCAATGGGAAGAAAAGCCTGAAAGTTAGTTCAGCCATGAGAAGCTCATTAGGTGGAAACAAAGTTCAATATGGAACTCCAGCTGACTGCTTCAACTTCTCAGGTAATCTTCACTGGATTTTTAAAAATTTGTTAATCATTTTATTTGTTTATACTTCAAATGTTATCTCCCTTCTTGGCTTCCCATCCAGGAAGCCCCCACTCCATACCTCTCCCCTTTGCCTCTAAGAGGGTGCTACCCCACCCCACCTACCCACTCCATCCTCATCTCTCTAGCATCTTTCCTCTAAGTCCCCAGTCTGATGATATTATCTGTCTTTGCTTTCTCAATCAGGCTCCAGGCATCTCTGCTAGATGTTGTGATACCCGACTTAATCATATTTTTCTATTTCTTTGTTATCTCTGTTTATCTGTTGATTTCTATTTATTCTTTTGCTTCTCTTGCTACATGATTAGTAAGCTCACTATTCAAAGCAGGAATCATGACTATCATAGAGCATTCTCTTCGCTGCAGAAAATGCACAGAGATATGGCTACCTAGACACTCTGATATTCATGGACAATTATATTACTCTTTCTCACTAAATGAATAAAAGTTCAGTTTTATATGGTGATCAAACTTAGATCCGAGGTTTTCAAGAAACTAGGTGTTGGAGAGAGAGTTCAGTGGATAAGAGCCTTCCAGAGGACTTGAGATCAGATTCCAGCACCCACATCAGGTGGCTCACAACCAACTCTAGCTACTGGTTCTAGGAGTCTAACACCTTCTGATCTCTGTACACATCTGCACTCATGGAGTGCAGATGAATTTGGAAGTTTTTACTGTGTTAAGCTGCTTGAATATTGGGGTTATTTTATTGTAAAAAAATAAGCAGTGTCTTAAAACTATATTACAGAAGTGTAAGAATTACGAGGTGTGATGGCTTGGGAAATTACCCCCACTCTTCCACATAGGCTCAGATATTTGAAGATTTTGCAACAGTTAATGACATCATGTGGGAAGGGTATGGGCATTTCAGGAGTTAGAACCTTACTGGAGAGTCCTTGGGAGTGACATTGAAAATCTATAGCTTCACCCCATCCCTAGCTCACTCTCTCTGCTTTCTGCAGGAGGCTGAAGATGGGATCTCTAAGCTTCCTTCTCTGGCCACCAGTTGCTATGCTTTCCCCACCATTGGAGAGAGATTTTTTTCTCTGACATGATGAACTTCTTAAGTTCTTTCAGATCATGGTGTTTTATCACTCACAGAAAAGTAATGAAACATGGATAGGTGCAGATGACTTTGGCATATTCAGGTTGTGTGATACTTTTTTCAATTAATTGCATATATAATTGAGTATACTCTTGTTGTAATCAACAAAATATATGTGTTTGTGTTAATTGCTCAATTGAGAGAATCTAGAACCTTATAGGAAATCAGCATCCTCTGATAATCAGTATGCCTGTGGCAGATTATCTTGATTTACAATGGTTGATATTGGATGTCACATTATAATTTTAGGCAGGACTGTTCTCTGGGCAAGAGATGCTATACTTTATTAAATAGAGAAAGTGATCATAACATGGCATGTTTGCATTCTTGACCTCTCCTCTCTTTCTTGTGTGTGTGTGTGTGTGTGTGTGTGTGTTTGTGTGTGTGTGTGTGTGTGTGAAAGTATATGCCTGTGCTTAATGTGTATGTGTGTGTGCCTTTGTAGGCTAGAGGATAGGGTCAGATTTCCTGGAACTAAACTTACAAGCAGTTGCATGAGTGCCAGGAACTGAATCCAGGTCCTCTGAAAGACTGGAAAGTGCTTCAAATGCTGGAGCCATCCCCAGCATCTTCTCTTTACTCCTGACTGTGTAGTAGTGTGGCATGCTCCCTCAAACCTGCAGCTGTGACTTCTCTGCCATGATGAACTGTAACTTGGAGGTATGAGCCAACTAAACCTTTTCTTTCTTAAGTTGCTTTGGTCAGATTAATAGAAATTGAGTCCATACATGTAGTATACAATTTGTTGTTTTAGCTGTTGTAAATATACAATTCAAAGACAACACTAAATATGCACATCATGTAGGTATATGTACTTTCTATTTCCAAAACATTAATACTTTAAAGAAAAACATAATAACCATTAACCAATGACATTTTTTCCTCCTCCGCTAGTTCCTGGGTAACTTATTTTTCTTGTCAAAATGAATTTGCTTCTTCTAGATAGTTCTTATAAGTGAGCCCTACAATATCCACAATCTTGTACCTTGTCTACTTCTCTTAAGATAATAGTTAAAAGGTCCATCTAGGGTTTATCATGCATTATAGCATTATCTTTCTTTACAGTTGAATAATATTTCATTGCATGTATTATGACATTTTGCTTATCTCTTTATCTATGGGGATAGACTCTACTTTGGGCATTATTAATGTTATAGGAAACCAAGCAATGTAAGTGTTTTTTGAGCCTCTGTTTTAAATTTCTTTTGAATATATGTTTAGGAATGGAATTGTTAGGTAATGGGATAGCTTTGTGTTTAACTTTAGAAGAACTATCAGATGCCTCAAAGAAGCTGCATTGTTCTGGATTCCAGAATTAGGGTTAAATTTTTCAGTGTTTCTTTTTCTTTCTTTTTTTTTTTATTATCTTCTTCATTTACTTTTCCAATAGTAAAACCTTTCCCAATTTCCCCCTCCCAAAAGTACCCCCTCCCCAAAGATTCCCTACCCCTCCTCCCACCCCCTGCCTCCATGTATATGCCCCTCTACCCTACACACTCCTACCTCCCCCCACCCCGTCCATTTCCCTTTGTTGAGGCATCTATTGAGCCTTTACCTGACCAAAGACCACTCCTCCCACTGATGCCCAACAAGGCATTCCTCTGCCACATTTTTGGTAGAAACCATGTGTACCCCTTGGTTGATGGTTCAGTTCCTGGGAGTCTTTGGGTGTCTGGGTGTCCGAAGTCATTGTTCTTCCCATGGGGCTATAAACCCCTTCAGCTCCTCTGCACCGCCCTCCAGATCCTCCATTGGGGACCCCATGTCCAGTCCAATAGTTGGTTGCTAGTTTCTGCCTCTGTATTTGTAAGACTCTGGCAGGGCCCCTCTGGAGACAGCCATGGCATGCTCCTTTTGGTACACGCTTCTTGTCATAGTTTCGGGGTTTGGTGTCTGTTTATGGGATGAATCCCCAGGTAGGGCAGTCACTGGGTGGCCTTTACTTCAGACTCTGCTCCACACATTGCCTCCCTTATTGCTCCTGTGAGTATTATGTTCCCTTTCTCTTCTACACCCTTACGTTCACTCAATAATTTTGTTCTATTAGTTTTAAAGCTATTTTAGTTGGGGGAGGGGGCAGAAATGACATCACATTGTGGTTTTGACTTTATTTTCCTTAGTCATCAATGAAATCAAGTATTTTGAGACCTACAGCTACTCATTCATGAACCTTTACTGAAGGCAAATCCTCTGCAGGGAAGGTAGACCTCTTTACCCAAGTAGAAACTTCAAGGGTGCAGCTAGAACAGTGAATGAAAAAGAGGACCCCTGACTGGCTAGTCAGACCACCCAAGTCAACTCTACCTATCAGTGTAACAGATAATAGAGATTGTCTTCACAAATGGCAGAATTTAGCAGAACCATTGTAACAGGAATAAATACCAGTGTGATGGGACCTAGGCTTTGAAGTAACATTTTGTCAGAGTTTGTTATCTGAGATTTTTCTTTAGGCATTATGGGACTGTTTAGATGATCTAGTTGGTCCTGATTTAATTTTGGTATTTGGTATCTGTCAAGGAAATTGTCCATTTCCTCCAGATTCTCCAGTTGTGTTGAGTACAGGCTCTTGTGGTAGGATCTGATGATTTTTTGGATTTCCTCAGTTTCCGTTGTTATATCTCCCTTTTCATTTCTAAGTTTGTTAATTTGGATACTTTCTCTGTGCCCTTTGGTCAGTCTGGCTAAGGGTTTATCTATCTTGTTGATTTTCTCAAAGAACTAGCTCCTGGTTTTGTTGATTTTTTGTATGGTTCTCTTTGTTTCTACTTGATTGATTTCGGCCCTGAGTTTGATGATTTCCTGCCTTCTACTCCTCCTGGGTGAAATAGCTTCTTTTTGTTCCAGGGCTTTCAGGTGTGTCATTAAGCTGGTAATGTATGCTCTCTCCATTTTCTTTTTGGAGGCACTCAGGGCTATGAGTTTTCCTCTTAGCACTGCTTTCATTGTGTCCCATAGATTTGGGTATGTTGTGTTTTCATTTTCATTGTGTTCTAAAAAGTCTTTAATTTCTTTCTTTATTTCTTCCTTGACCAAGGTATCATTGAGTAGAATATTGTTCAGTTTCCACGTGTATGTGGGTTTTCTGTTGTTTTTGTTGCTATTGAAGACCAATTTTACTCCATAGTGATCTGATAGGAGGCCTGGGATTAGTTCGATCTTCTTATATTTGTTGAGGTCTGTCTTGTGACCAATTATATGGTCGATTTTGGAGAAGGTGCCATGAGGTGCTGAGAAAAAGGTATATTCTTTTGTTTTAGGATAGAATGTTCTATATATATCTGTTAAATCTAATTGGCCCAAAGCTTCAATTAGTTTCATTGTGTCCCTGTTTAGTTTCTGTTTTCCTGATTGGCCCATTGAGGAAAGTGCAGTGTTGAAGTCACTCACAATTATTGTGTTAGGTGCAAGGATTCTCGGAGCTTTTGCATAACTTAGTAGCAATATATATCTTACAAACCATGAAGTCTTCTATGGCTAAGAATTGCTTAAGTGATGGTTTCTTCAAGACAATCCCTAGATAAGAGGTTTTGATATGCAAAAATTGACTTGAGTGCCTTTTGTGTAAGAATAAAAATTCCATCTAGGAAGCTGCAAGTGTTCAGTCCCTGAGAGGCAGATCCCCCTGATGCTTGAGAAAGCATAAACTCACTCCACAGTGTCTCTTTTTCAATCAATCTTCCTGCCTAGCATGAGAACACTGATACATCCTGAAATACAAAGTCTTTTAATGTGCATATCAGCAATTTATATATTTTCTTTGAAAAATTTTTGATTGAAATCTTTGCCATGTTTTAAATTGACTTTCGTCATTTTGTTATGAGTTGTAGGTATTCATTATATAGTCTAGAATTGAGTTACTTAATAAATTACAGTTTACATTCAGTTTCTCCTATTTGTAAACCATTAATTTACTCATATGCATTTTTCTTACACTTTTTAATGTTTTGGTTCTTACAGTTAGATCATTAACTCATTTGGGCTTAAGTTTTGTATACTGTATTAGTTCCAGCACCATGTGAAATCCTGTTGTTCCACTACACTATGAACTGTACTTGCTTCATGATGTAGAAGATGCCACACTATAATATCTAGAACCTGATGTAGTGTAAACACTTTCTAAATTAGACTTTACTATGTCAAGCACAGTGGTACATGGCTTTAATAGTCATGAGGGAAGTGGAGGCAGGCAACTCTCTATATGTTGTAGGACAGGCCACACTACTTAGTGAGTTTCAAAACAGCCACAGCCCCATTTGAGTGAGGACCTATCTCAAATATAAATAAATAAATAAACAAACAAAGTTTCAGGGTTTTTATTGATACTAAAGCATATCAGAAATAGCAAAGGAAGATAAAGACAAGACAAAGAAGATAAATTAACATTGATCTTCATCTAAATTGCATATATCAATTCTTTCAAAAATGTCTGTGTCCTCTTTTTCCAGGAGTATGATATACTTCTCCACATTCTTCAAATCCAATGTATCCTAGAAGCTCTCCTGTCTTGCCTGAGGTAGAAGCCTATAGTGTCAAGGAATGTCCACTGGAAGTGTCCTCACCTTTCCACTGTACTTGTCTCCTCTGTGTTCTGTCAGTTTCTCATACAGGAGTAAACCAGAATGAATAATGATCACGTGATGCCAAGTCATGTGAACATTCAAGTTTTTCTTGTATCTTATCTTCTTAGTTCTGTTTGTTTGTTTGTTTTGGTCTCCTGTAGCCCAGGCCTGTCTCAAATTCCATATGTAACTGAAAATGAACTTGACCTGATCCACCTACCACCTTGCTAGCAAACAAGGCTAGTTTCTTCAAGCTGAACTCAAGGCTTCCTACTTACTGGACAACTTGTGAAGCAATTGAGGACACCATCAGTCCTTGCTTTGTGTTTTAAATGAAAGAATTATCTGAAAAATTTTATATTGAATTTATTTGGAAGCTAAGACAGCACACACACACACACACATACATCACATCACACCGCACATAAACATACATACACTCAAATGCATATAAATGTTCACATACGAATATACATAGACATATGCAAACACATACACTTTTGATGCCTTATGTAAAATTTTTAGTAAGAAACACAAAATGTAGAAAACCACATTCTCTTAAGTAATACAAAGAATACATAATTTGATAACAATTCTTTATCTTGCACTTGACCCAATTACCACCTATTTAGCTTATCCTTTGTATAAGCTAATTTCCTAACAGGTTGTGAACTTCGCACTACCTGGAGTGAAATTGACTTTTGTTTTACATAGATGTCAGGAGTTAATACAGGTATTTTCTGCATTGTATCTATTTAGTAACACAACAATTAAAGAACTTTGCTACAAGAAGTTAACCCAGCCTTCATACTCAGAATCTGAAGATTCTGCCTTAAGAAAATACCAATTATCTTTATATTTTGGTAGAAACATTGCCAAGAACCTGCAGATAAAAGTCCACTCAAGACTTTTGGAGGACAAGGACTGCTCCAGGGATGAAGGACTGATACAGTTATCCAGAGCTGACAAAGAGAAGTGATTGTGCCTAAAAGTGACGGAGAGCAGTTGATGATCCTCTGCAGGTAGGAATGAGTGACTGATGGTCCTTAAAATCAGACTCTAAAAGGGAACTAAAGAATGGTGCTCACATGTTCATAACTGAACTGATTCTTGGTGAGTATGCAGTGATGTCACTGTGAAGGGCTTTGAGCACCCACTGCAGGATTAGTGCTTAACATATACTGGGAGGTTAGCCACAGTAGCATCCTTGTGACACATAGGAACCACAGAAAACAAGGAAGGGAGAATTGCCATTGAGTTGGTGGACACTCCATTCTGTTCACATTTTATCCTCAATTTCATTATGGGCACTTAGAACATGTACTCCAGTTCTTTGGTTATCTTTAAGAAAGAACATAACCCCTATGTTAAATCTAACAAACACAAATGTGATGCTTTTGGAACTCTTGAGGGGATTTGAAATGTAATTTGGCTTGTTTTTTTAACATAAAGCATGGAACTTGGCATATGGAGCAAATCTGCACATGGAACATTACCATCCATTCCTGGCCTGAAGCAGCTTCTCGATCCAATAGAAAGCACCATGAATCCCTGGTGCAGCCTGTCCCAACCCTGCTAACTCTCCTTTTCATCTGTGTGTGTGTGTATACCATCAAACTGTCCACTAAATCCCTCTTTTTCTTTCAAAGAGAAAGCTTTGAATTCTCAATGTATTTGCAAAGTACAGATGAGTGTCAGATTTCCAAATTTAATTGTTGAGTCTCAGGACTACAGTTCTGCCCACAACCATCAGAATCTTAGAAAGTCATCAAATGCTCACAAATGATGTCCATCCAAAAAATTTCCCCTTTCATTTAAAAATTTTAGAGGCACTTTTCTACTTCTTTTAGCAAAATAGTTACAAATGTCTACAAAGACTAAGAGAGAACATAGCTAGGCATCCAACAAGACCCAATCAGAGATATTTGCATGTAGGAGCAATATATTTATGTTGTAGCCTGCTGTATATGACATGTTTTCTCACATGCTTCCTCAGTAAGGCAGCTGTGATATCTCAGAAATGCTTCTTGCCCATGTTTTCGGTCTATTCATCATCCTCTTATTTATTTCTCTGACAATGCCCAATGTTTCACTTTAGATTTTATAAATCCAAAACATAAGGAATTATTAAACTGCTTTTGAGGATCCTTTTAATTCTGATTTCCTAGAGAATAGTTTGAAAATATTATGAAATACACATAAAAAAGGGAAGGAAATTCTTATTGTTATTCCTTTCTTTGGAGTTGAAAAAAATAAATTAAGCCTAAATCTGTTGCTTTATAAAAGAATGCTCATTTACAATTTTTTTTTGTTTTTTGTTTTTTGGGTTTTTTAAAACATTTTTTGTTGTTTGTTTTTGGTACTTTTCGAGACAGGGTTTCTCTGTGTATCCCTGGCTGTCCTGGAACTCACTTTGTAGATCAGGCTGGCCTTGAACTCAGAAATCCACCTGCCTTTGCCTCCCAAGTGCTGGGATTAAAGGCATGCCCAGCTTCATTTAAATTTTTTAATAACACCTAAAAAAGATATGGTATCAGGACACGCCTCTAATCATATGTCTAGAGGTAGAGGCAAGAGATTGCTGCAAATTTGAGGATAGCCAAATCCCAAGGCTATATATCAAGACTATCTCAAAAAAGTCAAACGAATAAATATTACTCAATTGAAAATTAATATGATGTTCTGAAATAGATAAGTTTCCATATATTATTTTCAGTATATATATGCATATATATACATATACTGTGTCTTTATACATTCTTATGAATATGAATTTGTATACAGATTTTCAAAGATTTAAATAGCAAATACATGTTTTCTGATGCAGACACTTTTATGTCTGTGAGGTTCATATTAAATAAAATAATTTAGATAACTAAATCTAAAAATGATGAGCACAGAATCCAAAATGTGCAAGCAAATCACCAACAGTATTGCAGATACCATTTTGAGAGAGGAATGAATGATATGATAACCGCATGACTAGTAATGTTTATAGGATGCAAAGAGACTACCTTCAAAGTATAGACTTTCCATTTG
This sequence comes from Apodemus sylvaticus, assembly GCF_947179515.1. Taxonomy (NCBI): domain Eukaryota; kingdom Metazoa; phylum Chordata; class Mammalia; order Rodentia; family Muridae; genus Apodemus; species Apodemus sylvaticus. Next base: position 76,277,520 of record NC_067477.1, on the reverse strand, counting down.
GGAAACTAACATTAATATTTCATATGTTAATATGTCATTTTTCAGTGTTCTTGTAAAAGAATCATGTATTATGCAAATCACAGCACCATGTTCACATGAGGTAGGACTTGGCCCAAGTATACATCTGCTGTTCCTTTAAGTGATACACAGCTCAGGCACTTTCCCAATGTCCCACCAGTTCCTCCAGTCACTCACTGCATCTTGTGTTGAGCAGCAGGGGTCTTTATCCACATTCATCAGGACTTTAATACTGAATGGCAAAAGAATATGCTGTGTTGGACTTGTAACAAGGGGTTTGGAGTTCTTGGTACCCAAAGGTAACATCGTGAGAGTTAAGCAAAAATCTGCAAATTTTGCATGTTGTTTTTAGCCATTCTTAATTGATTAAATGTCAACACTTGATTGTAATATTTTCAAATACAGGTAGATGTTGAGTTATGTGTTTTTCGATGAAGAAATATCCAAGTTTGATTCAAAGGGTAGCTAAATGGACACATGGGCATGATATTACAATTGCAGTTTTACACCCCACATTGCATAACAGATACAGTTCTCTAGCTTTCACCCTGACATAAAGAAAGCTATTGAGAAATTGAAGCCTTGAAAATAATAGTGAGGATACAAACGCTTACTATAGTGTTTTCTATTAAAATTTAAATCATAAAATAAAATGTAATTAGTATAATTATGTCATGTTAATTTATAAAATAAAAATTAAGCTTTTGAATACTGTCAGTATTTTAATGTAGACATTGCAGGTAATAGCATTAGCTTCCAGATTTTAAATTCATATTATATAGAAACACACTATCTAAAAACATTTATCCATTAAGTTTGTTTAAAATTAAGTCATGGGCATCTGTCTGTCTGTATCTGTATTTATGCCTGTGTGTGCGTGTGTGTGTGTGTGTGTGTGTGATCACAGGGTCAAATTGCAAGTAATAATAAAATTTTTAAAGAAAGTTATTTTCTTCTACTTCGTAGTTCTTTCCATAATGTGTTATTCATTTATACATAAAAAGGAACTTATTTTCGGAATTCCTAGTTTTCCACTAAAGTGTGTGTGTGTGTGTGTGTGTGTGTGTGTGTGTGTGTTTGTGTGTGTGTAGCTAACTCACAAACTAAAATGCTAAGTATTAATGCTGATGAGATGACTCAATTGGAAAAATCACCAGCTGCCAAACCTGAGGATCTGAATAAAATTCCCAGGATCCCCATGGTGGAAGGGGAGGATCTTCAATTGTCCTCTGACTTACACACACACGCCAGTACCATAAGCATGAACAACAATAACAAATGTAATTTGGAAAAAAAACTTAAATATTCTTTATCTCTAATGTACTAAATTTTGATGTATGACATATTGTCTTAAATTGCCTTTAAATGATAAAGGTATATTTAAAGATTAGAAACTTAAATCATGTGTACACAGTATCTCAAGTTCAGGAGGCCATATAATAATATGCAAAGCCTTATTCAATAAGATTATTAGTGCAAGAAAAATACTTTGAGGAGTAGTAAACATTTACTACATTTACTTTAAAACTGAACATTACCTTTCATTCACCTCTTTTCCATCATTTTCTAAAATGTTATGAATTCTAAAAAGTATTTGAGGAGCCAACTGAAGCAGAGAATGATCTTGATGTCAGCCACATGTTAGTTCTCTCTAGTAGGAAGTTCCAAATGAATGGTGGGATAGAAAAACTCGTGCTTTGCCTATGGTCTGTGCCATAGGAAAAAACAAAAATGGAGCCTTTGAATACCAGTGGGTATTCAAAGATTTCTAAAGTTTGCAAAGTGTTTCACTTAAAATAGTAGTACATTTTATGAAGCTTCTGTAATAGTTTACTAGGCAGACATGTCTAGTTTTCTCCATTTCACTATTCTTGTACTCTTTTGTTGTGTTTTAAGAATTTGATGGAAATGCTGATGACAATCAACAATCTTAAGATGTTCTCAGCTGGATGTGTAAATAGTTCAATACTATCTAGCAAGCCTGCTTCAGTCTCTCAGCTTATTTCAGATAACAATACTGTTCAAAATTGACAGTGCTGTGACCAACGGATTTAGTTCAAGTACTTTGAGAGTTCTTTCACAAAAGTATGTTGGTTATTTAAATTCGATCCCACTATTAAATTATGAAATCCAAAGTACTAATACCTGTATATGCCTGGGTTATCATTTCCATTTTGTGTTCTCAACATTGTCTGTGGCCAAAATAATTACCTGATAAATATTTGTGAAATGAATTAATGACCCTTTAATTTCTCAACTCTAAAATGTAGACATTTTACACAGAAGTTGTGCATAATTGCAGTGAGATAAAGATAGATATGGAGTACTCAGGATAATAACAATGGAACTGGTACATATGTGCTATGGGAAATTAGTGATCTATGAAGAGAACACATCTGCAGGAAAGCTGATAGAGCTGGAGACCATCAGGGGAAGTGAAATAAGCCTGACTCAGAAAGACAAGTACTGTATGATTTCTCAGCTGCTGTACGTTTCATAGATACTGACTCTTTATTATCATTTTATTATATTACTTTGTATGTGTAGGTTCTACAAGTGAAAAGGGAATTGACAATAAGAGATCACTTAAAAGAGGATGTGGCAAAAAAGACATGAGAGAGAGAAATGGAATGCATGTGTCACAAAAGCAGAACAAGGAGGACAAGCAAGCTGGATAGGATAAACAAGAGCAAAGGAAAATGACAAGCTTGTCAAACTGCCAGAAGGAAACACATTACTCTGTATTCTTTACTGACCATGTTTCAACTCCAGAAAAAGAAAGACAAAATAGTAACAGTAGACTGCACACCATACCTATCAGCGTAAAGAAAAAAATCTAAATATTTGACGGTAAAATATTTGGTAGAACTCAAACCATGGTTGAGTGGTGTTTCTGGATACTGGACTCAGGGCTTCAGGACTGTGAGCCAATAGCTCCCAAACACTGTATAGCTCTTATCTGGTCTGCTGGATGTGTGAAATGAGATATCACTTTGAAAACGTGTTATAAATATATTTCCCTCTTTTCTGAGGCTATCTGCATTTCAAGCTAAGTGACTTGTATCACTTCCAATTGTGAAAGCGACTGCTTAGGTTTCAGAGTTTTCAGTGGTGAGCTTCAGCATCCATGGAGGAAGGAAGGTTATTGAGGGGAGAGCCTTTGCACCTAGTCCTCCATCTAAGGTGAAAGCATAGCATAGCTTTATGTCACATTTTGTTGCTGAAGCACTAGACCATAGATTACCACAGTCTGATCTGACATTAGTCTTGAGGATGGATCCCCAGCACTGCAGGACATTACACTGCTGTTTAGGTTGCTCTCCCTTCCTATAACAGCACAGAAATTCAGTGACTGGCCTTGACTCAGATAACCTATTTGACTCGAGTCGTTTCAATTGGCTTTGCCATAGTCAGACCATATTTTTATCATCTTAGTATTTCACACTGAAGAATAAATTTTGACACACAAGCCCTTTGAGAACAGGCTCAGATCAGATACAGATTATAGCCATGAGCCAAAACCTTTTGATGTGTTAACACTAGGATTGAAGAGACAGCTCTAGCTTGTTTCCACTGCTTTAACATTAATAAATAAAGTTATATAAATTCATATGTATTACATAGAAATTCCATTAGGTGATATCATTTTCTTGGCTATGTGAATGAGAACATATTTAGAGGAATATTTACACAAACATGGTAATAGCCAAAATGTAAAATATAGAATATTTATGAATTATAAATATTCCTCACTAAGTACACCTCACTAAAAAAGCATCTTTTTGCGGCAGTCAGAGACCATTATAGAAATCCACAACTACTCAAAATGCAAAAGGGAAGGTAGTAAAGATTCCCAACTTCAACTGATATGTCTAGAATACGATCTCCAGATCTGAGTCTCAGAGATTATGGCAGAAAAAGGGTGTAGGGAGATTACCTGCTTCCAAATAGTATCTTAGACATAGCAGGGAAGCTACATCAGTGAAATCTCCACAATATGATTGAATAAACAAGATCTGAACATTGACAGCATCTTTTGACAGCTTGGAGAGGAGTTTGGACCAGAAGAGCTGAATTGTATCAGCTACCCAGAATTCAGAAAGAACTAGAAAAAATGAATTTATTCAGCAGTAAACTTCTAATATGAGACAATTACATACTAATTGGATAAGATAAATTTCACAATGTCCTTCACCTACATGAAGAGCTCTAGTTGATCAGTGAATTTTGAGAGGAAGAGTCTTCTCTGTAGATTCCCTTGGTAATCCTAAGGAGTCATCCTTAAAAACATATACATATGAGTAGCTTTAAAAGTGTGTGTGTGTGTGTGTGTGTGTTATGTAACAATAATGATTAAATAAGGTTGTGAATTTGAGAAGTAATAGTGGGAGGGTAATAGGAGAACTTGGAAGAGAGGACAGTATGGAAATTATGTAAATGTATAAAGGGAAGAGAGGAAGTCTGGGATGAGTATGTGAGTAGCAGCTGAAACGCTGAGTGATGTGGGTTGAGGACATGAGTACAGCCATGGGACAGACCTAAAATTTCAGACCCACACCTATGGCAAAGCCCTTCCCACATCAGAATCAGACATTCACAAAGCCTTCCTTTATGAAGGAATTTTAATCTAGTAACATGGCTGCTCTGGCAAGAGATCACATCCAAAACCTTCTAGGTCTATGTAATTTGGTTGGAATCCAGACATGGTCTGGATTACAGTATGATCTGGCTGGGATGCCATGGCATGCATTTAATACACACCTTTAATCCCAAATAATGTAGGTATTGTTAGATTGTAGAAGGAAGCAATCATGTTTGGAAGTGACATTAATTGAGGTGTAGACAAACTAACAAATCAGAGAAGGATTTTACAGAATGAGTCAGAGATAGGATATGCTCAACTATTACAATAACAGACAGGAAAGAGAAGAAATGCTTTTAAGAGAGCAGCGCAGAGAGAGGGAGAGTGCGAGAGGATCAAATTTTGCAGGATCAGTTTTACAGAGACAGGTTGCAGGTAAAGATGGAACAAGCTGGAGTATAAAAAGGAGTCAGAAGACTAGAACAGATTGCCAGACTTAGTTTGGGGCCAATCAGAGCAATTCAGTCAGAAGCCAAGAGAAGTCAGTTTAAATCAGTAAGCTTGGAGAGGAGTTTGGGCCAGAACAGCTGAGTTGTACCAGCCAGCCAGAATTCAGAAAGAAGTAGAAAGAATGGACTTACTCAGCAGTAAAACTCTAAGATGAGACAATTACATCTGGCAAATAGAAATTGTTTTTACAGGGATGAATTCTTGACCAGTCTTTGAAAAACAAACAAACTAACTAACTAACAAACAAAACCATGTAAAACAAAACCAAAACCAAAAAGCTATCAAGCACTGCTTCTTCTTCAAGGATGACTACAACCTAGGATGACTGTTTTCCATACAGAGACCTTCTTGGGTAACCCGTGTTGATGTTCAGCTGTACATCATAAGTCTATCTTCTTATTTGCCTATATATTATAACCCCCCTCCTGGATTCAGATATATGAGTTAATCTTCCAGAGTTTCAGGACAGCTGATTCTATTACTGTAGGTGAAGCTTATTTAGAGTAAGAATGGCTCACTTGACATTCTTCATTTCCTCATCACTCTAGTCAGGCTTCTAGGATCAAGACATGCAGGATGCAGCAATACAGTAACTTGTATATGAAATTCTAGCAAAAGAAAATAAAAATGTAAGATTTAAAATAAGAACTTTTTCATATCACTATAGCAGGAGCCAGGAGAACAGAAAATAATAAATAATGCAGCATAACCAAATGCATAATCAAGATTAATATTAGGGGTGTATAAGGATATATAAAACTTGTGCCTTATGCAAAATGAAGACTATGGAGATTGCACATTGTAAAACCATCTTCACTTTGTAAACATGTTAGAAAATTAATAGTAATATAGAATTCCTGACCTTTTTATGAATAGTGGAGAATTGATAGAAATATTCATACTAAGAGCAAAGGGGGGTTTTAATAGAAGATGCTGCATTTCAGTTCTGACTGAGGTTTATACATGTTGCTCATCCTATCTAATGATCATGTATGTATGATGTACTAGTTTCATAGAAAAAGCACTAATTGAAATTCATCCATAACAACTTGGACTCATTGTAACCTATGTAATAACTTCAATAATAGTTTTATAAGCATATTTTACAACTTCATTTTTAAATAAAGTCTTATTATCTTTACCAAGAAATAATTGAGATGAAGTTGGTGATATCTACTTTGCTTGGAATAATTTCTGAGGGATCTATGAAATATAGTTTTAGATTTATGAAGTGGCTATGGTAATGCTGGTTTGTTTGGACATTGGTGTGTGTAAATCACTTGAATCTGCAATAGTTTTATCTTGTTCATTGAGATCAGATATTTTACTTGAAAATCCTATACCTAAAATATACCTTAGCACCTAACCAATTAGGTTCTTGAATATTCAATGAAGATGATCACTGAGTTGGTTTGGAGTGATGACATAAACCATTTAGCTTAATGAAAAAGATAGAAAAGAATAGCAGTAAGGTTTTTGATAACTGTAACACATATTAAAGCATGCAAATATTTACCCAATTTTTATATAAGATAGAAAAGTCTGTCTAGCAATTACAAACCCATAGGAAGTGTGTTTTGAACAGAATCCAAAAATTCAGCCCTCTTACTTAGGATGTTAGCAGTGAATGTCACAGTACCAGGCTGTTGGCTTTCAGTGTTAACTTCCAAAGATGACAGGTGACCTGCCACACAGCATTAGTGCTTCAAAGGGCTATTGTCACTGCCAGCAGCACACCTAAATTATCAGGTTTCCAGTTTTTAAAGTGAGCAAGGCATAGTACAGTGCTTTCTTCAAAGTCAGGTCATGAAAGAGAGCAGCTAACCTCAGGCCTGAATGAAGCAGGGCACGGCATCTGAAGCAACAGGACAATAGCAAGTGGGATCTGAGTCACAGTGATGTCTGTGGGGTGTGACCTGATGGCAAGCAGGACATGAAGCACAGTATCTAGAGATGATGGCAGCTAATATCAAGGGAATTCATTTATGTTCCATTTAATCCACACAAACTAATATAGGCTTATATGAGTGCAAAAGGATTAGGAATAGGCAGGGTCCAAGGCTGCCTAGAAAGCTGGAATAAAAATCTAAACCCAATGTAAGCTACTATTCATAAATAAAAAGTCCATAATGTGCTGTTTAACCTGATGGGTAAACTGATATCTAAGTGTTTTAGATCAAATGTTTGACTAGGTATGTGATCTTCAACTTTGGTACCGAATAGAATTTTTTGTATAGAGTAAAGACTCACAGATATAATTGGTCAGAATGAAATGAAATGCATCATTTTCAATTTTAAAAGACAGTTATAAAATTGTGTTAAATAAGTCACTTTTACAGATATTTGAAACATTGTATTCACTTTCTGCCACCCAGTCTACATGCTGAAAAGCACAAGAAAGAAAGCAGCTATAAAGGCTGGGACCATGTCACTCTACCTGCATACAACACCAATTGATAGCCATTGTGATGTCCAGGCTTTGAAGAAGGGCTCTTTACTGGTGTTGAAGTCTTTGGAAAACCCTCAATTCACATTCTGCAAATAGCCCCTAGCACACAATGGCTTAAAGTTTTCAACTTGTGATGGTGCAAAAGCACTACAAGGTCAAGGGAAACCCATTGTGAACATTGAGTTTTCATATGTAATATGATGCCTTCTCTCAGTTCTGGACTGTATATTGAGGTTTAGACTCTAATAGGTCATGTGATCACAAAGATGAACATATTTCACAGTGATGTATTTTGCTAATCTCTAAGAAAGTTGAAGATATATGCAATTAAGAGAGTTTGAATTCATAGTACCTCTGTAGTTCTCATTAGGCAGGGAGCATCTGCATCAGTGCTGTTTGTAAGCCAAGATGACTGTCAGTAATGTGATGACTATCAGTTCCTAGAGTTCGTTGGCATGTCTTAAAGTTGTCTAGGAACCTATGGAAGTTTCTTTAGTGAGATTGGAAGCATCTTTACAAGTTCATTAAATAGATCTATAAACCTTCTTATGATCAGATTCAGCCAACATTTTCAATCAACCTCAGAAGAGATCCTGGTTGAGACTCATTCAGTTAAGCTGCTCTCAAGTTCCTGATGTCTAATATCTAAGAGAGAATAACTTTTGTGTTGCTTTAAGCTAATAATTTTTATTATAAGTGTCAGTGGTTAACTGATTGTGCCACAGAAGCTCCTAATCTACTAAATTTTAATGTAATACATTTTCAAACACTTAACAACGAATGCAGACATCTTAGGAAATTAAGTTCAACTGATCCTACCCACTGACTCGAACTCTATTTGAAATGTGTAAAAGCTATCAGATACAAGTAAGCCTACAGAATCATTAAAGATTTATTTTTTTGGCATTCAAAAATTAGTTTAGGCATAGTTTTTGGTTGTTGTTGTTGTTGGTGGTGGTGTTTTATTTCAGCAATAGATAAAATAGAATCGATATGGAGAAGTGGGATGCTATTGTAAAAAAACATATAAAATATATGACACCGATTATCATCATGGAGCAGGTACAAACTAATGAGTTTGTGTGTTTGACTAAGGAGATATTTAGACAGAAATCTGAACATCCCAACTGCTTTTCTTAGGGGTATATGATATTCAATAGTGTGAAATGAACCAATCAGAGTGCTTGATTTCTGAGTACAACATAGAAGAATGGGTTTCATGATACAGAACTCTACCCCTTTGGCCATGGAATGACTCTTTCATAGGGGTCAAATATCAGATATCACAAATATCAGATATTGACATTATGATTCACAATAGTAGAAAATTATGGTTGTGAAGTCATAATGAAATCAACTTTATAGTTAGGGGTCATTATGACATGAAGGGTTCACAGCATTAGACATTATGATATTAAGGGTTCACAGCATTAGAAAGGTTGAGAACCACTGACCTAGAAGATAGGTTTGAGAATGTATTTTTCCAAATGTGTGTCATCTCTGGCAACTATACATCTTTATACTTGAAATACAAGAGTTGACATACATAATATATAAATGAATAACAACACTGCTATGATACAGTAACACTTTATTGACAGAAACTCGTGACAGTCTACATTTTACTTGAGGGCCATAGTACATCAACTTAGAAGAAATAATTTGCAATCATGATTTGCTGAGTTATTATGTAAGTTATTGCTACCTACAACCTTTTTGCACACAAAAACCCTTTAAAATAAATTAATACCTTGAAGCAAAAATCAAATGTAGGATACTGCCAGCAAAAGAGCCAGGGCTAGAAAGTGAGGGACAGCTCATGATTGAAGTTGACGATTTTTTATTGAGTCTCACAGAGAAAAATGAAGGGTCCATTACTGAGATCCTCTTAGCTAGGCAACAGAGATTTTTACAAGAATGTAACTGCTCGTCTTATTGATCATTTCAGCTACATAATAGACTTTCTAAGACTCTATAGGAATGGCTCTTATTTAGCTAGACAAATGGAACTTTATGTATGTGTGTGGGCCTCAGGAGAGCGGTGTAATGAATATGTCTTAAAATAAAGCAATAGATTAAAATTTAAGAGACAGTCAATTCAACATTTGCAAAAGAAATTTTAATAGTCTATATTAAAAGAAAGTAGTTCAAAAGCCGCTAGGAGGCCTCATTTATTAACATCCTGTGAGGAGGACAGGCACAAGCTGGGAAGGCCAGCTGTAAACATATTTTGTCCTTTATAGGAAAAAATGACTTGAAAGAGTATACAGAACAACTCTCAGGGCATAAAAGGTAACCCTGAGAAAATTCTCTGCCCTTGAGACAGCAGAAATTGTGACATTTTTCAAGATCTTAGAATTGCAGAGGGCTAGTAACTGCTGATTGACGTATTTCAGTTTGGGTGTGGAAGATGTTGCTGTGGCTGCCATGTCCTTTTCCATTACTGTATGCTGAATATTCATGAAGGAGACAAGATTGACTTTGTTTCTCTTTACTTTTTCACATTATGAGTGCCTTTGTGAAATCACACAGAATCCCTCTCCTCTGTATCCAACTGTGATAGAAAATTACAATAGCCTTGAATTGGAATGAACTATAAAGAGGATGTTGTGTGGCAGAGGGTATGCCTTGGGTGTGGGTTGAACCCAGGAAAATCTCTGAACATATTGACAGAGTATTGCTCTCTCTGTGTACTAGATTATTCCTGGGTTCATGTGGTAGGGTAAATTTCTTCCTTGCCACCAAAAAAAAAAAAAAAAAAAAAAAAAAAAAAAAAAAAAAAAAAAAAAAAGCTCCTCTTGAGATTTATAAATCAAATCTTAAATCAGGTGAAATTACAGTCTTGGTAACAAGAACCAAAATTTCAGGAAGACTGGTAGTGTGGTAGTCTGAGAGGAGGTGCTGAGATTACCCTGGAGTACGAATTTTCTGTATAGTGATAAATGCAGTAAATAAACACTATTCAAGTGTCAGGCTGTCAGCATGAAGATGGAGATTATTAGGCCACCTGAGATCAGACTCCTCTAAAGACAAACAGATTCTCAAGAACAGTCTATAGACATTTTGCCCCAACAGAACACAAATCTACAGACTGACCTGTTACACTACTATTTTCTTTTACTTCTAATAATCCTGTATCTTTTTTTCAGATTTCTATCTCCAGAAAATATTTTTATTACGTATATATGTATATATGTATGTATGTATTTATATTTTTACACTCCAAATTTTATTATTCCCCTCCCTGTCTACCCTCTAATGGTTCCATATCCCATACCTCCTCCCCACCTTCATGTCTCCACAAGGATGTCTTCACCCCCCAGCCCTCCACCCCCACCAGATGTCTAAACTCCCTGGGACCTCCAGTCTCTTGAGGGTTAGGTGCATCTTCACTGACTGAATCCAGAATCTGCAGTCCTCTGCTGTATAAGTTGGGGGCCTCATAGCAGCAGGTATATGCCTCCTGGCTGATGATTCAGTATTTGAGAAATCTCAAGGATCCAGGTTAATTGAGACTGCTGGTCCTCCTACAAGTTAGCCTTCCTCCTTGGCTTCTTCTAGCTTTTCCCTAATTAAACCACAGGGGTCAGAAGCTTAACTTAATCCACTATATAAACAAACTCAAAGAAAAAAATCACATTATCATCTCCTTAGATGCAGAAAAAACATTTGACAAAATACAACACCCCTTCATGTTAAAAGTATTGGAGAGATCAGGAATTCAAGGCCCATACTTAAACATAATAAAGCAATTTACAAACCAATATCAAATTAAATGTAGACATACTTGAAGAAATCCCCCTAAAATCTGGGACATGACAAGGATTCCCACTTTCCCCACATCTATTTAGTACTTGAAGTGCTAGCTAGAACAATAAGACAACAAAAGAGATCAAGGGGATTCAAATTGGCAAAGAAAAATTAAAGGTATCACTATTTGCAAATGATTTAATAGTATACATAAGTGACCCACAAAATTCTATCAGAGAACTCCAGCTGATAAACAACTTCAGCAAAGTAGACTGATATAAAATTAACTCAAATAAATCAGTAGCCTTCCTTTATACAAATGATAAGCAGGCTAAGAGAGAAATTAGGGAAAAACTTCCTTCACAATAGCTACTAATGATATAAAATATCTTGGGGTAACTCTAACCAAACAAGCTAAAGACCTGTATGACAATAACTTCAAGTCTCTCAAGAGAGAAATTGATTGGCGAGGATGTGGAGAAAGAGGAACACTCCTCCACTGCTGGTGGGATTGCAAGCTGGTACAACCATTCTGAAAATCAGTCTGGCAGTTCCTCAGAAAACTGGACATGACACTTCCAAAGGACCCTGCTATACCGCTCCTGGGCATATACCCAGAGGATTCCCTGGCATGCAATAAGGACACATGCTCCACTATGTTCATAGCAGCCTTATTTATAATATCCAGAAGCTGGAAAGAACCCAGATGTCCCTCATTGGAGGAATGGATACAGAAAATGTGGTATATTTACACAATGGAATACTACTCAGCATTTAAAAACAATCAATTCATGAAATTCTTAGGCAAATGGTTGGAACTGGAAATCAATGCAATATCATCCTAAGTGAGGTAACCACTTTGTTAAGTGAGGTAGGTAATCCAGGACCAGGGACCTCTCCTTCCTTCTTGGGAATGATTTGATATGGGAATTGTTTCTGTGGTATTCAGAGCTTCTGGGCTAATATCCACTTATCAGTGGCTGCATTCTATGTGTGTTCTTTTGTGCATGGGTTACCTCATTTAGGATGGTATTTTCAAGTTATATCCATTTGCCTGTGAATTTCATGAAGTTTTAATAACTAAGTAGTACTTCATTGTGCAAATGTAACACATTTTCTGTATCCATTCTTCTGTTGAGGGACATCTGCATTGTTTCCAGCTTCTGGCTATTATAAATAAGACTGATATGAACATGTGTCCTTGTTATATTTTGGAGCATCTTTTGGGTATATGCCAAGGAGTGGAAACAATATCAAGCAACCGGACTACCCAAAGCTCCCAGGGACTAAACCACCAGCCAAACAATACACATAGGGGGACCCATGGCTTCAGTTGGGTATGTAGCAGATAGAGGGCATCACTGGGAGGGGAACCCCTTAGTCCAGTGGAGGCTCAATGACCCATGGTAAGGGAATGCTAGGGCACTGAGGCAGGAGTGGGTAGGCAGGTGGGGGAGCACCCTCATAGAGGCAGTAGGAGGAGGGAGGGAATAGGTGGCTTGTGGAGGGGAAACTGGGAAGGGTAATAACATTTGAAATGTAAATAAATAAAATAACCAATAAAAATGAAAGACAGTACAACCTGAAAATTATGGGATAGGCCATCTCAAATCTTTGAGACAATTAAGCACCTAGATGACTATTGTTCATTCCCACATCACAAGGATCATAAGTACTACACTGTGAACATAAAAACAGTCATGACAATAGTTAGGGCACTAGGCTACAGAGAGCTACAATTAACTGAAACACTTTATTAACAATCTTTATGTTACATAAAAGTTGCAATTCCATGTCAAAAGTCATATATGCCTGGAAATCATGCCCTGCAGCCTCTTCCTCTGAGGAGTGGTAATTACTAACTCCTTATACCTCCAGACAAGGATTTTTTTCTTTCTTTCTTTGAAAGTTTCATACATTTATACAATACATGTCCAGCTTATCTGTCTGCCATGACTTCCCTCCAACTCCTCCCAGTATCCCAAGCCCATCTTCCTCTCAGCCTCCTCATGCCTTCATTTTACTTTGCTCCTGTTGCTATTATTAACCTCCTGAGCCCAATTAAGGTTACTCCTAATCACGTAGGTGTGTGGCCATCTACCGAGGCATGTAACTCCAGAGTATTGTACATTTATATTAAAGTAGGTGAATATAATGTCCATGCAAAAGAGATTCAGGAAAAAACTTTTAGACATTGTAACTTTTTATATTCTGGAAGATAAATCTGCCTTAAAAAAGAGCTTTGGCTTACCGGCCTTAAAACAAGAAAAAGTTTAAGGGTAAAATTTTGACTTAATTTCATGAAAGTAAAAATGACTCAAGTAGCAGAAGCATGTATACCTGAAATGGGACATTTCCCCAGTTTATGATTCTTTCAGGATACTCAAGATTATCTGATACTCAGCAAAAGACCTGTAAGATAGAAAAATGAAGCCCAGATAAAGCATTATTTTATGGAAATATAATTGAGCTTGGGTTATGTTGGGCACCTATTGTAGGGCATAGGACCGGCCCTTAAATGTGTGCTCTTCTTCGTATTGGATTATTTTTTTTCCCAATAAATAAGTAGAAAGGGTGTGGGTTTGGTTGAGTGATGAGGTGGGGAGGATCTGATGTTCTTTAAATATATTGAGAAATGGAAGCAACATTTCTAACAGCAGGTTTTAAGAAATTTTGTTGGAAGGCTACGTCTGGAGGAGGATGCTTGTATGGAAAAATGCCCAAGTTAATCAGTTTAAAAGAGACAAGAATTCATTTCTGTTTGTGACTTCAGTCCATTGTTGCTGGCCCCCATTGGCTTGAGCTTGCAATAAAGTAGAACATCTGATCAGAAAGCCTTCTGCAAAGCATCTAGGAAATGAAAGCAGGGAAGTCCCAATATTCGCTTCAATGGGATAGCCTCAGTGACCTCATTTCCTGCTAGAAGCTCCTACTTCCTGATTGTTGAACCACTTCCAGATAGTGCCACAGGCTATCAATGAGCCTTTAGTACACAGCTTTTGACAGGCATTTAAGATCCAAATCACATTTCTGCACTATGAAAACAAGCTAAGATAAAGGCTCTCTTTTGTTACTTTAAACTGAGTAAATACTGGTAGCTTGGAGATAAGTTCTTTTGTAAAGACTCAAATGTCAAAAGGATGACAGTAGTGGCAGTTAGTGCTAAGTATTTTATAATTGTTTAATATTTCTAGTAATACTTAATTTGGAATTTTAGAAATCGGTTAGATTTAACTGCCTATTCAGGAGTTAGCTTATTTTATTGTTAATGTTTTTTATAATTACTGTGTCCTTTCATAAAGTACAGAACTACTCCAGATAATGGTTTATGCAATTCTCTTGCCTCACATTCTGCATATATTTATATTAAAGGAAGTAGGGTACTTTTAAAACCAAGTTACAGTCTTGAAATATACATAATTTAAAAGGCTAACATAAATTTTGAGAAGAATATACATAGTTTTATGCTTAATTGGTTCAAAATACACTTGCTGAAGTTAAAATAAATTATATTTCATAAATAGACTTTTATAATTTTTGCCTACCAAAAATTCCCAATTACATGAAGAAGACAAATGAGGTTTGAAACCATAACTAAATTAAAGGTTTGCTTGATCAGTAGTTACATAAATTAGAGGCAATGCCAGTTTTATATTAATATTTAATAATAACTTGATTAAACTTTGATTGAAAGCCTATTTGTTTACATATTATGTAAATTGATTTTGAAATAAAGTTTTTGAATTAGATGATGTTTACATTATGTCACTGCCAAAGTTTACATATGCCACATAAATTCTGGCACTTATGTGACAGTCCCTAAATAAGTTTTAGTTTAGATAAAAATAGCAGAATAGAATTAGTGGTTTTTAGAATTACGCTTTAATCACTTTACCCTTTAGCTTAATTCTTTTTAAATTTAAAAACTGAAGAAGCCTTGCACGCTTACAGGAAATATCTGTGATGGCGGCTCTTTCTCTCTAAGCCCTTATTTCCCTTCCTCCCTGCTCTCTGGTCTTATTTTCCATGTGAGCCTCATATCTGTGGACTTCATCTTTAGTCTCCCTTACCTTGTACATCAGATAGGGAGCTTAAAGAGAAACAAGAAGCAAACAAATACTACTACTACTACTACTACTACTACTAATAATAATAATCAGAGAACCATCTAGGTAGATCATCAATTACTGCATGAGTATGTGAAGGAAGGTCAGCGACATTTGTTCAAATGAAATGGCTATGTTCAATGTTCAAACAAAGTTCACATGACACCAGCAGTGTAGTGCCAGCGTTTCCCAACTGGAAGAACTGAAACCCTCCCAATTGACAGTGGAAGTTCAGACAAGGATGGACAGTGAAATGTGGCACTCATGCTAATGAGAATCCAAGGTTGGGAGATAGTTTGATAGTGTTGTGCATTTCACAAGGCTAAATATAGTTTTACCATATATAACACTCTTGGGCATTTACCCAAATGTTTTGAAAATCTGTACCCACACAAAAATCCTCAGATGAGTGTTTATAGTAGCTTTATTCATAATTTTTCTGAATTGGAAACAACAGAGATACCCTTCAAACTGGTAGACTACGGAACATTTTAACCACACAATGGAATATTGTTCAATGTTAAAACAAATGAACTATCAAGCAATAAAAAGACATGGAGCATTCTGAAATGCATACTGCCGAGTGTAAAAAGACAATCTGAAAAGGTTACGTACTTTATGATTCCAAGTATATGACATTCTGGAAAAGGGCAGATCTATAAAGACAGTAAAAAAGTTTAGTGGTTAACCTAGGGTTAAGATAGAGAGGTCAAATAGATGAAAATAGGATCTTTTAAAGAAAGAAATTATCCTGAATGGTATTGTGGTAAATAAATAATATGATGTTTAAAAACAACTATAAAATTTAGGCATAGAAATCAATTGTGTATAATTTTATTTTAATTTTCTTATTTCATTGTGTGTATGCTTGCTCATATGCTCTTAGTCATGAGGATGCCTGTGATAATGTGCATGTGGAAGTCAGAGGACAACCTTGGGTGTTCTTCCTCAGTTCCTCAGGTGCAGTCCAAAACATATTTTATTTTATTTTAGTCCCTTCCCCCTTTTTTTGCGACTATGTGTCACATTAGCTTGAAACTCAGCAAGTATGTGTGAAAAAAGAAAAGAAAGAAAGCAAAAGGGACATGACTGCTCCTAGTGGAGGAGGAGTCTTATTATATTAGGGAAAGCACAGCCAAAGGCAGAGATATCTGGGAGAGTCAATAGTGCACCTGACCCTGATTTGGGCCATGTGAGGAGAGGTGCAAGGAGAGAGGGAAGACCCAGGAGAGCAAAAGACAAAGAGTACAGGATGGTAAAGGCTAAAAAGGTAAAACAGCCAAATATTAACATAGCTAGATTATATAGGGAAGAGCCTCAGACCAGCTCACTGTCTGGGTTGGGGAAATATAGGTAAGGCACAGGGTATACTAACCAGGAGGACCTGTAGAAGGCAAAGACTGAGAGATGCTGAAAATGCCTGCCTACGCTCACCTGCTTTGATATGTCTTAGCCAGCTTTAATAGGATGGGAGGTGCCTAGACTTAGTACAACTTAATGTGCCATGTTTTGCTGATATCCATAGTAGCCCTGCCCCTTTCTGAAAACAAATGGAGGAGGAGAGGATGGGGGATGGACAGAGGGAAAGTGTGCGGGAGCTACTGGGAAGAGAGGATGGAGGGGAGTCTCTGCTCAGGATGTAAAATAACGATAATAAGAACTAATCAAAAAAGAATAACTAAACTACAAAAAAACAAAAACAAAACAAACTTTATTGTCAGATATGAGATACCTCTTCAAGCATTGTTAGTCATGGAGGCCACAAAAGCCCCATAATGATTCAGGGTCTTTTCATTCCTCTGCATTGCATACCAGAATCAGTTGATTAAATGGTGTGGCTGAAGGCACAACAAATAAATCAAGCTGGAACTGAGCTGGAAACTTCCTCCTTACAGGTTAATTTTCCCTAAAATGGAAAGGTACCGTCTAAGCTTCAGGGGAGGAAAGCTACTCAGTTTAGAACCCTATACACTACTGCTACCAACTTTCCAGGAGAGGTGTCCTGTTGTATGGCAGCACATGTGGACAACAAATGTCTACTCACCCCTTATAGGGAACTATGACATACCAAAGCTAGCATACCACTAAAGTCCAACGTGGTAAACCAATGAATGTTGCTGAGGTTGCTTATAGAAATATGGATTAGAGGTTAGTCAGAAAAGTAGGAATGATTCAAGGACAACTGCATCACCAAACATCCATCTCTAGGTGGGTGACAGTTTATGAAAGCTGGAGACCCAGAGGACATCACACAATCTTAACGAAGCTGGTTTGGAGTTGCCTCTTTCATTCCACTTATGTGGTCTAAGCCACTTCTAGGGAGCATGTCTTGTATCTGTTTCTTCCAGGGAGCTCAGCTCTTACTTGCTTCTTCAGGTTACCTTGACTTGTTTCATCTCCTTTCTAACATCCTTCTATTATGGAGAGTATAATCTTGGAGGAAGCTCCAATACAACATGTCAGGTCTTGCAATAGCAGCATGAGTATTATAGTAGTAACCAACTATATTCTACTTTAGTTTGGTGCCTTTTCACAGGAGGGAATTTATATTTCATGTTATAAATTCATAATGAAACCCATGGCTTAAATGAATCTTGGCACCATGTCAATTTAACTAAACAATTTAGGCTGTAGTGGAGACTTAGTACTAAATTGAAATTATGCCAAACTGCCTTAGAAATATTTATATGTTCTTAGACCAATGGTACTCTCAGCCTTAATTAGAGAAGCTGTTATTTGCAATAAGTGCTCATAAAAATAGAAAATTATAGATGGCCAATGTGCTAAGAATTACTGATAATCGAGTGATCAGCACCAAATAGGAAGGACACTCATACCACCACTACCAAGACTCAAGGAGTATTATTGAAGAGAATGTAAGAGTCTAAAGACAATAAAATGGGATTGTGAAATTCTGTCATGTGACTTTGACATACCACTGCAATCGTGATCTCATAGCATTCATGGCTGCCAGCAATGAGCCTGCACAAGACTAGGTCTTTGTGTTGGTTTGAATGAGAATGGCTCCCATAGGATCATATGTTTGAATACTTTGATCTGCATTTGGTAGAATTGTTTGGGAAAATTAAGATGTACTCCTTTGTTGGAGAATATATATCACTGGGGACTGCCTTTGAAGTTTCAAAATCACATGCCTTGTAGAAGAATTTTAATTCAGCAACATGTCTGCTTTGGCAAGGAATCACATCCAAAGACATGATCTGACTGAAATGGGGACACACTACTCAAGTTTTATCCCCCTGGCTGGAATACAGACCAATCTTTAATACACACCTTAAATCCAAAACAATGAGATGTGATTGAGAGGCTAACTATGTGAAAAATCAAAGAAAGATTTGATAGAATGAGTCAGAAATAGGATCTGACTAACTCCCAGGAGAGCAGAAGGAGAGTCTACATAAAGAGTAGTGAGAGAGAGAGAGAGCAATCCGACACAGTTCAGTTCAGAGCAGTTCAATTCCTAGAGTTAGGAGCCAGTCTTTCCAAGCTAAACAAATCCAGTCAGAAGCTGAGAGAAGCCAATTTGAGTCACTTGAACAGCTCAGTTGAACCATCTAACCAGAGTTTAGAAAGAACTAGAAAAAGTGAGTTTATTCAGCTGTAAGTCTCAGAGGCTAAAACATTGTAGGCTTAGGTTACCAGAAGGAGGTGGGAAATTAGAGTCTTCAAGGTTTGGGCTTGCAGAAAATTAGGCTTTACAGAATCTGGAACCTCCCAGGTCTAGATCCAGGGGTAGTTTGATAAAAAATGATCTGGGATGAGCCCAAGCCACGTATTCATAAAGCTTGTACAAGGTTCTCATTTCATCTCTTCCACTGAGGAAATTAAAATGACATTTACATTTATAATACCTTCCAAGTTAGTTCTCTCTTCTTTTGCCTTTTGCTTGCAGACCAGATGTAATGTCTCCACTACTACCTAGAGCCATGCCTCCCCTCCTATTGCCCTCTTCCTGTCATGACGGTCATGGATTCAACCTCACCCTCTCAAAATCCTATTATTTTTTTTTTAAGTTGCCTTGTTAATGGTGTTTTGTAACACCAATTGAAAAGTAACTAAGACAGCCTATAAACAGTCATTTAAAAATTGAGGAGAAACACATGATGCCCTACTCCTCTCTGATATTCTGTTGATTACTAATTCTGCAGAAGTCAGAGCCAGTGTCTTCAGCTGTGATGATGAGCCCACTGCTGAGCCCACTAATCTCTAGTTGATAGTTCAAATACATGGGGACACAGTTATCTCCAAACTCAGAGAGTCATAAAAAGAGAAAGATAGAGGAGAGAGAGAGAGAGAGAGAGAGAGAGAGAGAGAGAGAGAGAGAGAGAGAGAGAGAGAGAGAGAGATGAATGTGGAGGAGAGGTTTTCAAGGAAGAAAGGATGAGTAAGGGAAAGTGATTTGTAAGAAGAAATTGACAAAATGGGAAGAAGATAAGAGAGTATTAGAAAATGAAAGTAATCAAAATACACTCTGAACATGTAACTCTACAAAAATATCTCATAAAAGAGATATGCAGAAAAAATGTATGCTACATAACTTTGGAAAAAAATAGTTCTCACTGAACTAAAAGGAAATGTCAAACTTGGAAAATTCAACAAAATGACCTGACCAGAACTCACCAACCTCTCATGCTCATCAAAAACAGAGAAAGGCCTAAAACACTGTCAGACCTAAGAATAGCCTTTGGGATCTGAGAAAGTATGAAATCCTTCATATAATTCTAGAAGGGGCACATGGGACTTATGAGGAGGGGGAACTGGTAAAGGGAAATCATTTGGAATGTAAACAAAGAATATAGAAAATCTTAAAAATTCTAGAACAGAAAAAAGAATGCTATAAATAATGAAGGAGATAAACTGGAGAAGAAAATTTGCTAAGGGAAATGTCTAATCAATTTTAAAAGAAATATATTCATCTATTCTTTAACAATAGGAGAAATTCTCTCCAAGGTATATGGAGACTACTATTTTCTCAATTTGGGTGTATAGGTCCAGGCAAGAGGAGAGAATCTGGTCCAGGGCTGAGTGAGATGGTGAGTGTTGATGACCCAAAAGAAACACACCCTGTCAGTAGTTTTGTCAAAACAGAAACGAACATGTTTTATTAAATCAGCCTCTTGCTTATATAGGGTTGAGGGAGGAGCTGGGGATTTTCGGTGGGTGAGAGGCTGTAGGAGGCGGTGAAGGGTGCTGAAGGGTATGGGATGACTGGCAGTGCCAATGAAGTTATTCTCCATCAGGGGCAGCTAGACAAAGGCAGGCTTAAGCAGGTCGTGCTGAGTCACCCTAGTACAAAGGAGAGAAAGGCAGGTCCTTGGACTGGAATCAGGCTCAGGTCTTTTCATTAGGCTGTAGATTTTGGCCGAGTTAGGCCCAACAGTTTGAAATTATATTTTGAAAAAAAATTCTTACAGAAATTGTCATATAGTAGTAGATTTATAGTCATTATAAGTTAGGAAAATTCCATAAATCACTCATTCAAAAACTGTATTTCTTCAAACATACCAAATATCACAGCTTTAAATAACCCAAAGGAATATATTGGCTAATTTCTGTATCAATGAGGAAAAGGACATCAAAAAGTGTTTATTGTCATGCTGGTATGACATCAGAATGTTTTGGAAGTGTAGATGTCTTCATCAACTAGATGGCAATCAATTTAGTTAAGAAAGCCTGGTAAACATATTCAATTGAATATATTCTTTAAATTACATGTAAAGTTTAGCAATATTATAGAAAATTGTTACTATAATTTTGAATGAAATAAGGCATGCTGAAAGAAAAGTACTACAAATATACAAAAACATGTACCCAAATGTAAAATATTGATAAGTCATTGATAGGGAGAATATGTGTCAGGCACCAAAGAGAGGTTATATTTTGTTAGTATATACTGTATACTTATGAGGAATTATTCCATTGGACTAAATTAATATGTAAAGTTAATGTATACCAATAAAATAGTAATTGAATAAAATATAAGCTACTTCAGTTATTAGTCAGGACATGGTAGGGAAACAACTGACATAATAAAAATATATTGCAAAATGATATTTATTACCTTGGCTTACTGGATACTGGATGGTAAAGGCAACAGTGCAGGCTGTCTGAATGCTAGAAAGGATAAGAACTTGGTATCAGTTAAGGTCACAGGGCTGGATGACTTGGCCCAGATTGGCATCAAAAGCCTAAAAGAGTTCATAAA
The DNA here is from genome assembly GCF_947179515.1 of Apodemus sylvaticus. Taxonomy (NCBI): domain Eukaryota; kingdom Metazoa; phylum Chordata; class Mammalia; order Rodentia; family Muridae; genus Apodemus; species Apodemus sylvaticus. The sequence goes on along the minus strand of NC_067477.1, from coordinate 76,255,879 downwards.
AACACCTGGTGTTCAGTCAATTTTGGGTTCTGATAGTGCTAAGAGAGCAGAAAAGCAACATGACAGATGCACTCAACAGTAAAAAGCAAGCAAGCAAGCAAGTAGTACTCATTCCCCCCTACCCCAAACCTCTTCATGTCTTCTTATCCTCAGTCAACAGATTGGAGGATAAACCCCATAAGGCCATTGGTTTGTGCTTAGGTATAGAATGTAGTCTAACAATAGTAGGATTCATAGACAACTAACAACTTCTCACTGTAATTTAATTTTGCCTTCAGGACTGCCTGGAGCCTGATCACTTATGTACTACTTCCACTTGATGATAGATCACCATTAAACATGTATAACGATATGTTCTGGTGGGTCAGATAACACCAGGTCAAGATAGGCAATTCAGGTTATATTGTAAGTTTGTAGCCTATGATCAAGCCACCACTAAAGCTTAATACCAGACAAAGAACTGTCTCTCAAAAAGAGATAATTGTCTGTGATTGTCTTAGCACCTCACATAAGTGAAGCAGTCAAAACTATATTATAACACAAGGCTGGAAAATTATTACTATTTGATGTAGAATAGTAAAACTGTAATGATGGCTTTGACAACTGAAAGAAAATTGCTTCTGGTGGTCCTTACAGATAGATATCAAGAAACCTCATCATTTTATGATCAATAGCTACATATACAGTACCTGGAGATATGATATTTTGCTCAAATAACAAAACCAAATCTGACACAACAGTTGAAGGTAGAGCCACTACTTAAGTTTGAAATATTCAACTCTCATGATCATGACATTTCACAGTGATTCATCTGTCTCCTACACAGTCCAAATTAAAAAGTAAAATGGGAGGGGACTGATGGGACTTTCGGGGAGTGGGGGTCCAGAAAAGGGGAAATCATTTGAAATGTAAATAAATATATCAATAAATTAAAAAAAAAGTAAAATGGGGATGCTTTGAGAACCACCACCCTTAGTCTTTTTGGTTCAATAGTTTTCCTAGTAAAGGCAGTTTCAACTGCTTCCATTTCACCTTCCAAATCATAATAGTTCTCATTCTACAAGTTAGTGAACCATTGATGAATTGTTTTAGCTTCTAGTCCAAGAACATTTTCTGGGAATGAGGAAAGAGGCACAGGGTGAGTTCAAGGACTCGCTGAACATATTATGAGTCAATCTTTGGCTAAGCTCAATTGATAACTTGTCCTTATAATCCTGCACTTGTGAACAGAAGAACCAGAGTTCTTTTGGAAATATTTTTGGATGAATATGAATTCAGACACATTATCTAATAGGCTCTGAAAAGACTTTCTTTTTTTTTGCCCAGTATATAGCTTTCTCATAAAAAAAAATGGTAAAACTTTTTGCTGAATGCTGTGATGAAGATTAATACTAAACCTTTTTCAGTATTATAACAAGACCTTAAGGGTACCTGGTCTTCCCTTGATTCAAGAAAATATATATTGGTTAATTGGCTTAGGGTTCTACACTCTTTGTTTCTATGATTCAAAGTAGCTTTTCATACATTTACTTTGGAATTGAGTAAGAACTTGGTAAGCTTCCTTTCCATCTTTCCCCTGAAAATAATGTGATTAATTAGCAAAATGCCAAAGGTCTATTCCTCCCACGTCCGAATATTTTAAACATTTTTATGCCTATTCCATGCATGGCAAAACTACCATGTGTGCTCTCACTGCCTTTAATGAGTGAGTGCTGCCATTCGCCTCTGGACACACCAGGATTCAATGAGAGACACTGAGTTTAAGTTATCCAATTATGAGTTCCTAGTAGCTGTTCAATAATTCAAGAGAGTGGGAGCCTCAGCAATCTCAATCTGACTTTTAAGACATGGGGGATTCTTGGAAAGCTGACATTTTTCAGTTCGTTTTGGAAGGCTGAAGAAGTTGCTTCTGATGGCAGCAAAGATAGAAGCAACAGCAAAATTGGGGTAGATGCTCTCACTAGCAAAAACCAAGGGCTGGCAAGAAAAAAGCCTTGTTTTCCCTTTGGGTTTTTTTTTTCATACCTGAGATGCTTTTAGAAATTGTTCTTCATTCTTGAAGAGTGTCTTTCCATCAGAGTTAATCATTTCTGGAGATACCCTGAGAGAGCTGCCCAGAAGTATGACTGTCAGTTTATTCCAGATCTAGTCCAGCTGTCTGTCAAAGTTAACCACATCTCCCAAAAGGTATTGCTCAGCTAAAGATGGGTATGTATTTTTGTACTCCACTGATAACTCTTCTATTTAATTTGAGTAAGATGAACACATTAGAAAAAGAGAGGATAAGCAGGCTGAGAAAGAAATTAGGGAAATTACACCCTTCACAATAGCCACAAACAGTATAACATACCTTGAGGTGACTCTTACCAAATATGTAAAAGATCTGTATGACAAGAACTTCAAGACTCTGAAGAAGGAAATGGAAGAAGACCTCAAAAAATGGAAAAACCTCCCATGCTCATGGATTGGCAGGATTAATATAGTTAAAATGGCCTTTTGCCAAAAGCAATATACAGATTCAACACAATACCCATCAAAATCCTATCTCAATTCTTCATAGAGTTAGAAAGAGCAATTCTCAAATTCATCTGGAATAACAAAAAACCCAGGATAGCTAAAACTATTCTCAACAACAAAAGAACTTCTTGGGGGAATCAGTATCCCTGACCTCAAGCAATACTACAGAGCAATAGTGTTAAAAACTGCATGGTATTGGTACAGTGACAGGCAGGCAGATCAATGGAAAAGGATTGAAGATCCAAAAATGAACCCACACACCTATGCCCACTTGATCCTCGACAAAGGGGCTGAAAAGATCCAATGGAAAAAAGATAGCCTTTTCAACAAATGGTGCTGGTTCAACTGGAGGTCAGCATGCAGAAGAATGCGGAATTGATCCATCCTTGTCTCCTTGTACTAAGCTCAACTCCAAATGGATCAAGGACCTCCACATAAAGCCAGACACTCTGAAGCTAATAGAAAAGAAACTGGGGAAGACCCTTGAGGACATCAGTACAGGGGGAAAGTTTCTGAACAGATCACCAATAGCATATGCTCTAAGATCAAGAATTGACAAATGGGACCTCATAAAATTACAAAGATTCGGTAAGGCAAAGGACACCATCAAAAGGACAAATCGGCAACCAACAAATTGGGAAAAGATCTTCACCAACCCTACATCAGATAGAGGGCTGATATCCAATATATACAAAGAACTCAAGAAGTTAGACCCCAGAAAAACCAAATAACCCTATTAAAAATGGGGTACAGAGTTAAACAAAGAATTTTCACCTGAAGAACTTTGGATGGCAGAGAAGCATCTTAAAAAATGCTCAACTTCATTAGTCATTAGGGAAAGGCAAATCAAAACAACCCTGAGATTTCATTTTACACCAGTCAGAATGGCTAAGATTAAAAATTCAGGAGACAGCAGGTGTTGGAGAGGGTGTGGAGAAAGAGGAACACTCCTCCACTGCTGGTGGGGTTGCAAATTGGTACAACCACTCTGGAAATCAGTCCGGCGGTTCCTCAGAAAACTGGGCACCTTACTTCCGGACGATCCTACTATACCACTCCTAGGCATATACCCAGAGGATTCTCCAGCATGTAATAAGGATACATGTTCTACTATGTTCATAGCAGCCCTATTTATAATAGCCAGAAGCTGGAAAGAGCCCAGGTATCCCTCAACAGAATAATGGATGCAAAAATATGATATATATACACAATGGAGTACTATTCAGCCATTAGAAACAATGAATTCATGAAATTCTTAGGCAAATTGATGGAGCTGGAGAACATCATACTAAGTGAGGTAACCCAGTCTCAAAAGATCAATCTTGGTATGCACTCACTAATAAGTGGATATTAACGTAGAAAACTGGAATACCCAAAACATATTCCACACATCAAATGAGGTACAAGAAGAATGGTGGAGTGGCCCCTTTTTCTAGAAGGACTCAGTGTAGCAGTATAGAGCAAAACCAGAACAGAGAAGTGGGAAGGGGTGCATGGGAGAACAGGGGAAGGGAAAGGGGCTTATGGGATTTTTGGGGAGTGGGGAGCCAGAAAAGGGGATATCATTTGAAATGTAAATAAAAATTATTTCGAATAAAAAAAGAGGTTGAGAGCTAGTAGTGATTTAGTAAGAATCTTATAATGAAAATCACCATGGAAAACTCAGAAAGATTTGGACTAAAAGCAGCAACACACCATGGTTAAGAGAGCTTGATGTTCCAGAAAACCTGACCTGGAACCAATCTCTCTGTCTCTCCACATTCTACTAAACTTTGAAGGACTGCTGTTCAACTCAATCATTATGCGGTTCATCGGAATAATTAAAAAATAAGTAAACAAAAGCTTTTTTTTTGTTTCTGTTAGAGGCTTATATTTAGAGAAGAGGTTTCCTTTACAAATTTATATGAGAATGACTGGAGACCAGAATTGCTTCCAAAACCAGGAGTGCCCTGTCCTATAAAACCAGGGTTGAAATGGAAGCATTCATTGCTTGTATAAAAACCTATGCAGGCTTTTGCAGTTTTGAGGTTTTTCTATTTTATTAAATTTTACCATGTGTTAATTTATTTATTTTCACTCCACATAATTTAGTCATTTAAATAGTCTATACCTTACCTTTTATATCTAGGTAATGCATGTATTCTATAGCTTTCAGTTTAATGGTGATATGAAACTCCTGGATCTGTGAACAAGTGAGTCTCTGTCTGATTCTTGTGCCTTCTCTTAAGGCTTTTTATCTTTATGTTGGCTTGGCTTGTCCAACACTTATACAATGATTTTGTTTTATTGTTTTATAATTTATTTTAGTAAAAACAAATATTGCCCTCTTTAAATAAATAAGAAAAATGACTCCAAGATTCCAGCTTATACTCTTCAGAATGCTAAGATAAATAACTCAAGTGACAGCACATGCTCCTGAGGATGTGGATCAGGGGGAATGAATACTTTTCCATTTCTGGTGGGAAGGTAAACTTGTACAACCATTTGGGAATCAATTTTGTGGTTTCTCAGAAAATCCTGCTATACCTTAAGACGCAGCTATACCATTTCATGGCATATACCCAAAAGATCCTCCACTATGCCAGAGACACTTGCTCTACTATGTTCATGCCAGCCTTAATTGTAATAGCCAGAAACTGGAAAAACATCTGTATGTCTCTCAACTGAAAAATGGATAAACAAAATGTGGTACATTGGCACAATGGAATACTATTCAACTATTTAAAATGAAGATGTCATGAAATTCACAGGCAAATTGATCAAACTTGAGAATATCACCCCAAATGAGGTAACCCAGAGCCAGAATGGAACATATTGTATGTATTCATTTATAAGTGGACATTAGTCATAAAGTACAGGGTAACCATGCTACAATCCACAGACAAAAAGAAACTGGATAATAAGGAGTGTCCATGGGAGGGTATGTAAATCTCACTCCAAAGGGGAACCAAAATAATCATCAGAGGTGGATGGAGAAACAGGTGTGAGACAGGTGAGGAGGGGTATGGGAATGGTGATCAAGTGTGGAGAATGGATGGTACTGGTCTGGGAATGAGAATGGAAATTGGTAGGAGGCATCTATGGGACTAGTTGGAGACCTGGGATTGGGGAGAGGCTATAAGGAGTCATGGGTGTGACCCTAGTTGACATTCCTAAGACTAAGGAATATAGACATTGAAGTGGCCACCTTCTGTAGCCAGGCAGGACTGCCAGTGGAAAGAGGTGGACATCAACCCACCCACAAAACCTTCAACCCAAAATTTGTCCTGCCTACAAGATGTGCAGGGATAAAGACAGAAGAAACAATCAACCAATAACTGGCCTAACTTGAGACCCATCCCATGGGAGAGAGCCAACCCCAGACACTACTAATGATATTCTCCTATGCTTTTAGAGAGGATCCTTGCATAACTGTCTTCTGAAAGGTCTCATGCAGCAGATGATAAAGACAGATGAAGAGACCCACAGACAAATGTGAGGTGGCGCACAGGAACTCATGGAAGAGTTGGGGATAGAATTGAATAATCAGGTGGGGGTGTCGAAAACATCACAAAAAGACCTACAGAATCATCTAACCTGGGCCCATGGGAGTTTACATCAACCAAAGAGCATGCAGGACCTAGGTGTCTTATACACTTGTAGCAGATGTGCACCTTGGTCTTCATGTGAGTCCCCTAACAATTAGAGTTGGGGGCATGGTGTTCCGGAATCTTTTGCCTGTCATTGGATCTTCTTTCTTTACCTGGATTGCCTGGTTGGGCCTCGGTGGGGGGGGGGGATGTACTTAGTCCTGATGGGAGTAGACATCCTAGGGTTCAGTGGTACCAAAGAAGGTTAATGAGGGAAAGAGATTTGCAAGAGCAGGACTTGGAGGAAAGGAGGGAGGAGGGTTGTGATTGGAATGTAAAATGAATAAAAAATAAATTATGGAAAAAAGAATACTTTTTAATGAATTCTGAAAAAAGAAATAAAATAAATTCATGCAAACTTTAAAAAAGATCTCTGAAAGAAATAATACAGTTCCTTTGTTAGAATGAAAGAAGATGGAGGACTTTGCTCTATATGTTTTTATAATTTTTGATGTTTTAACCAAAAAATATGGCATCTATTCTAAAAACTAATTTAAAAATGTGATTCTCAATATGGCATGTGCTACTGAAAATAAACAGGCATCCATGAGCTGAGACAAAAACAAAAAAATAAAAGAGATGAATCAACATTTTAAAACAATGATTTTCTAAGCAACTATCATTCTTCACATAGAGAGAGGAATGATTTTGCAGAGGAACTGATCTCTTTAATAATCCTCTTGATACAATTGATGAATCAGCTATCAATTTCTTACAGATATATATTTGATGTATTAAAGAAGATAGAACTGGTAATGAGAGTAAAGTCTAGTCACACCATTTCTTCTTATAGTAGACTTCAGCTGAATTTTGGTCTGTAGACTAGAGAATTGCTAGAGGTTATTATGAATGAGGGAACGGCTTTATAAGATTAATTTTAAGAATTTCTAGTCTAACAAAATTTAAATCTTTTCTATGCAAACTGAATAATTTTAGCATTCAGACTTTAATTTGTATGTTTAATGGTCCTAAAATTCATTCAACATATACATAGTGCTTACATTGTTTATTAATGACCATTCCATAATAATATACGTACCTGTGATTTTACCAAATGCTGGCATGATAAATTGACTCAGCAGGTGAAAATACCTTCAGACAAGCTGGACCACCTGTGTTCAAAGGAGACCAATGACTCCTTCGAGTTGTCAGCGTATCTCAATAAGCATGCTTTGGTACATGTGTTTGCAAACACATGGGAGCATGCATAAACATAAAAATACATGAATGTAATTTTAGAAAATCATGATAGCAAATCCAAATATTTTCCACAAGTCCATCAAGCAGATTCTTCTTCAACCTCTGTCTTTTATAGTGTGAGACTATTCTGGCACTTTTAAATGTGAATGCCTATTAAATGGGTTTCAAATTAATTTCAAATCTCCCCTCAAATGTTATTTATTCTGTAATTTAACTAATAAAATGACTCAAGTAAAGTCATTGCATACTTAAACAGTACATCAAGCCATATTACTCTCCTGGCCTATGGTCCTGCATTGTGATGAGAAGCAGATTTGGTTAAGAGTACTAGTGTCTTAGTCTCACCTCTCAAATGGGACTCTGGAGACTTGATCAATGGGAGAATGTGGTTCATGCTTTTCAGATCTCTTTAACCAGAATAAAAATAAAATGTGGAGTTATTTTGGGAGAGAAAATATTCTTATTTTCTCTTCTTTGTTAGATCAGAGAGAATTCTGTGTAAATTGTAGTCTTGTTTCCTTATCGATTTTTTTAGTCATTATTTGGTTACAATGGATTTTCATTTTTTAGTAATTATTCAGAATGTAGACAATAAAGTTTTTACTCCCTTTTTTTGTGGTTTCCTCATTAACACAAAGGATCTGTCAGTATTTTCTCCTGAAATCAGATGATACATTTCCCCTTTTTATTCACTCTTGGGTTCCCCTTTTATTCCAGTTAACTTTGCCTTTCGTCATTCTAAAGTTAGCTCTTCTCAACTTGAATACCTTCTTGCTAAAATCCTTCTGGCAATCGGCCAGTGTTTTCAGTACAGCTACATGTCAGACTGTTTCTTTCTTTGTCTTTCCATTCCTCTTCCTCCCTCTGCAGTAGTTTCTGTATTAGAAATTACAGCTTGCTCTATACTGAGGAGGGAGTCATATTCCCTACTTAGCAGAAATGAAATAGCGTTGTTTCTTCCTTCCCTGAAAACAATACAATCAAGGTAGGATTGAAGGGCTCTGCGGATCACTTAAACTTGGGGCAAGCAAATGGAGTGGAAAGTAGCTTGCTCGTGCCATTAAACTGTATTCAGTAAATCCTCAGTGGGCTGAGAAAAATGTTAAATTATAATCAACTAGGCTTTTTATTATTTGAAAAAGCTTCAAATTTTCATGCTTAAAGATTATTTATTCCATCCCTAACCTACACAATTGAATTTTCAGTAATAGTGGCCAAAAACCATTCCCAGAGAGTTTTGACAATGAGGTTCAAAAATATGGCCTGTGGTCCGTCACTGCCAGGTTCTGGGGCTTCGTTAATTAAATTTGTTCAACATTTTTATATACAATACTATACGAAAGTACAGAATACTGACATAAAACCCAACAGGTATAAAACCTGTTGTCATTTCCTGTTGTTTCAAGACCCTAAAACTGATTTGATATCCTTACTTTTTTATTTTGTTAGCAAAGAACCCATTTCCATTGCTTGCTGTCTCTCACATTTAAAAAGGATTTGGTAACACAGAAAATGCACAATACTCAGTATTAAACCTGGGATGATTCATCAAGCTTTTTTTTTTCTATTGATAATGACCATTTTGTTGCTTTTGATATTTTAAAGAGATTCTTTGAAATAATGGCAACTGATAAATTGGGAAGCTTCAATGCCAATACTGCCTATGGCACCATTGAGGATCTAAAGGGGTGAGGTTTTTTACTGTAAACACAGGGAAGTAAAGCAAGGGATCGGTACTATCAGTTACATCTACACAACTACATTATTGCCCATCCTCATGAGAAGCCCTAGTTCTTTGAGTTGTTTGCCATCTTCTCATAGGTTTTTCTTGACCTTCAATTTACCTAAATGTAGACATTTAAATCAAGCTTCACTTTACACTTGCAAATCAACCAAAGTTAAGTTCCCTCTGTATCTACCTGCCTCAACATTCTTCGGGTCTGGTATTCATTTTAATTCACTTTAAAAGATATAGCTAACCTTAATGTTTCTTTCTTTTGTTTTTCAAATTGAAGAGAGATCCTTCTCTCTCTCTTTTTAACATGGGATACATTATATTTAATGACAAAGCTTTCTCTTTTTTATTATGTATTTTCTTTATTTACACTTCAAATGTTATCCCCTTTCCTGTTTTCCTCCACTCCCAGAAACCCTCATCCTATCACCCCTCCCTCTGCTTCTATGAGGTTGTTCCCCCAACCACCTGCACACTCCTGCCTCCCCCACCATCATATTCCCCTACAAAGGTTCCTCAAGCCTTTACAGGACTAAGGGCCTCTTCTCTCATTGATGTCTAACCGGGCCATCCTCTGCTACCTATGCAGCTGCAGCCATGGCTCCCTCTGTGTGTACTCTTTGGTTGGTGGTTTAGTCCCTGGGAGCTCTGGGAGTACTGGTTGATTCATATTGTTGTTTCTCCTATGGGGCTGTAAACCCCTTCAGCTTCTTGGGTTCTTTCTCTAGCTCCTCCATTGGAGAATCTTCTCTTATACAATTTGTCACAACCTATGCTTACCCATCCTATACACCTCCTAACTCCTCACTACCTCCCCCATCCCACAGGTCCTCACCCCCCTCTGTTTCCTCTTCAGAAAAAAAAAGCAGGCCTTCAAGAGAAGACAGACAAGATACAATATGACAAGATGAAAGCTCTCATACTGAGGCCAGACAAGGCAATCCAGCAGAAGGATAAGAGACTCAGGAGGGGGCCAATGAGTCAAAGATATGCCTGTTCCCACTGTTAGGATTCTCATAAAAACTCCAAGCTAGCAGTCATATGAGCAGAGGGAAAGCCATACACTTACTATTTCAGTCTCTGTGGGCCTGTAAGAGCTCTGGCTTGTTAATTCTAATGGCCATGTTCTTCTGGTGATCACCATCACCTCTGATTCCTTTAATCTTTCCTCACTCTTTTTGCTGGGTTCCACAGTATCAAGAGGAGGGACCTAATAAAAACCTCCAATTTAGACTCTCTCTCTTCATAATATCTGGCTTTATAATATTCTCTGCACCAGCTTCTACCTTTTCCCAGAAAAAGCCTCTCTAATGATAACCGAACAAGGCTCTGAACTACAAGTATAGAAGACTACCATAAGGAATCATCTCACCGATTTGCTTGTTTCTTTGTTTGCTCATCATGTTTGGTTTTACCCTAGGTCCAGCCTCATTATGATCCAGGCAGTGCCCAGCATGGGATCCTTCTCACTGCATGGTCCTTAACCTAGAACCAGTCATTGGTTGGCCACTCCCACAAGTTCTACTCCACCACTGCCCCAGTACATCTTACAGGCAGGACAGGTTGTACATTTGTGTGTGTGTGGGGGGTGTTGTTGTCAAACTTTGACTTTCTGCAGCCTGTTAAGTACCTTCTTGTGTCAAAGAGATGAGTGTAGGGGTGAAGCCTCCAAGCCCATACCAGCTCAACCTCTCTATGTTTAATGAGCTGTTGTGGAAGTTGTCCTTAGCAATGAGGATCCACTGCCAGTTTTCAGAGAGTGACCTTCTGTCCTAGCATCAGCTTGGGTTATTTGGGGATTTTCACGGAAAGCCCTTGGCCAGCAACTTTATTGAATGAAATCCAATCACTCCACTGGAAGTCTTGCTGGTTATAAGAGATGGTAGTTGAGACTCCGTATTTTTCATTACTGGGAGTACTTTCTAGGGTCTCCCTCATTAATTTCAGGAAGATTCCACTGCACTAGGTAGGTTTCCACACTGCCATGCAATTGCCCAGAGAGTGCCCTGCACTCTCTCCTTCCATCCTTCCTGGCCCACCAGATAGCCCCTGCTCCCATCTTTACCCACCCCCAGTCTACCTACAGTATCTATTCTATTTTTTCCTTTCCAGAACAATTTATTCTCCTCAAATACCCATCCTCTTTACCCAATTGCTCTGTTTATGGATAGTACTTTGATTATCCATTACTGAACAGCTAATATCTACTTTTAAGTGAATATATACCATATTTGTTTTTTGGGTCTAGGTTACTAAGTCATGATGATTTTTTCTAGTTCCATCAATTTGCCTTGTAAATTTCATAATGACATTAAAAAAAAGAAAACTGCAAAGTAATAATCCATTGCATAAATCTACATTTTCTTTATCCAATCTTTGGTTGAGGGACATCTAGGCTGTTTCCAGATATTAGGAATAAAGCCTCACTGAATATAGCTGAGCAAGTGCCACTGTGGTGTAGATAAGCATCCTTTGAGCATTTGCCCAAGACTCATATAGCTGAGTTGTCAAGTAGATCAATTCCCAATTATCTGAGAAACAGCCATAATTTTTCTCGCAGTGGATGTACAAGTTTGTACTCCCACCAACAATGGAGGAATATTCTTGATCCACATCCTTCCCAGAATGATCTGTCACTTGTACTATTGATCATAGTCATTCTGGAATTTTAAAATACTTATGATTTTTAATTTCTCTGATGGCTAAGGATGTTGCAAATTTTTAAAAGTGTATCTCAGCCATTTGAGATTTCTTTTTAGAGAACTTTCTGTTTTGATTTGTAACCTGTTTTAATTGTATTATTGGTTATTTTTAATATCTAGTTTCTTGAGTTCATTATATATTTGAGATATTAGACTTCTATTAGACATAGAGTTAGTAAAAAGTTTTCCCATTTCATAGGATATGTTTTTGTTTGACTGACAGTGTCCTTTTCTTTACATAGCTTTTCAGGTTCATGAGGACTCATTTATTAATTGTTGATCTTAGTACTTGCACTATCCTTCTATTCAAAAAGTTGTCTCCTGTGCCAAAGCATTCAAGGCTGTTGTCCACTTTTTCTTCTATCAGGTTAAGAATGGCTATTCTTATGTTGAAGCCTTTGCTCTTTTTGGACTTGAGTTTTGTGTAGGATGATAAATATGTATCTATTTGTATTCTTTTACATGCTGATATTGAGTGTTACCAGCACCATTTGTTAAAGATGCTTTCTTTTTCGTATTGTGTATTTCTGGATTTTTTTTTATCAAAAATCAGGTGTCCATTGGTGTGTATATTTATGTCTGAGTCTTCAATTTGGTTCCATTGATCAAAGTGTTTGTTTTTGTGTCAATACCTCCTTGTTATAGCTTTGTAGTTTGGGAAATCTTAGTTTGGGAATAATGATAGTTTTAGCAGTTCTTTTTCTATTCAGAATTATTTTTAGCTACCTGGTTTTTGTTTGTTTATTTGTTTGTTTGTTTTCTTTTCCCAAATGAAGTTGAGAATTATCCTTTTAAGGACATAAAGTTTAGTGTGAGAATTTTGATGAGGATTCTAATGAAATATGTAGATTGCTTTTAGTAGATCTGTGAGCATGGTGGATAGTTCCACCTTCTGATATCTTCACAAATTTATTTCCTCACAGTCTTGTTTTGTCATGCAAGCCAATCATTTTTTTTGGTTAGGGTTGTTACCCTGAGATATTCTTTGTTTATATTCTTTGAAGCTATTGTAAGGGTATTGTTTTGCTGACTTTCTCCTCCATCCATTTGACATTTGTATACAGGAGAACTGCTTTTTTTTAAAATTTAATCTCAAATTTAATACAGATACTTAATTAAAGATGTTTATTAACTGAAGGAGTTTCCTGGTAGAAATTTTGGGGTCACTTATGTATATTATCATGTGAAAGTAATGATACTTTGACTTGTTTTCTCATTTGTATCCCCTTCATATTCCTCAGTTATCTTATTGCTCTAGCTAAAACCTTAACTGCTATGTGAACTATCCATTCACTGGGTATTCAACACAGTAGAAAACCTTGTCCTGCTACCGATTTTAGTGAAATTGCTTTAAGTTTCTCTGTTTAATTTGATGTTAGGCTATAGCTTGATATAAATTGCCACAATTATGTTTAGTTATGTCCCTTGTGTCCTCAGTCTCTCTAGTACTTTTATCATTAAGAGGTGTTTGATTTTTGTCAAAGGATTTTATGACATCTAATGGGATGATTTTTTTTTCAGGTTATTTATATGGTGGTGTACATTTACTGATTTTTGTATACTGAATGTCTCTGCATCTCTGAGATGAAGCCTATTTGATTATAGTGGATGATATTTTTGTATGTGGTCTAGGATGAGGTTTGCAACTATTTTATTATATATTTTTGAATCTATGTTCATGATGAAAATTAGCTTATAATTCTCTTTCTTTGTTGAGTCTTTTTGTGGTTTGGGAACCAGGGTAACTGTGGCCTCATAAAATGAACTGGGCAATATTCTTTCAGTTTATATTTCATAGAATCATCTGATGAGTATGGCATCAAATCATCTTTGAAAGTTAAGAAAAGAATCCACACAAAAACTGTGGGCCCTGGGCTTTTTTGGTTGGGAGTGTTTCTATTCACTAGGGATTAAAGGTACCTTTTAATTGTTTATATGATTTTTATTTAACTTTGTTAAGTGATAACTATTGAGAAAATTACCCATTTCTTTCAGATTTCCAGCTTGATAAAGTATACATTTTTTAGAATATATCCTTATGACTGGATTTCCTTAGTGTCTGTTGTTGTATCCCCTGTTTTCTTTCCAATTTTATTAATTCTGAAATTCTCTGTGTCTTTTAGTTACAGTGAGACATTGTCTATCTTGTTGATTTTCTTAAAGAACCAACTCCTTGTTTTGCTGGTCTTTTTATTCTTTTCTTTGTTTCTAGTTTATTGATTTCAGTCCTCAATTCATAACATTTCTTCCAGTCTATTCCTCTTGGGTGTACTTCATTTTGCTCTAGAGTTCTTAGGTGTGCTGTTAGGTTCCTAGTGTAAGATCTTCTCCAGTTCCATTATGTATACTCTCAGTGCTATGAACTTTCTTCTTAAAACCACTTTCATTATGCCTCATAACTTTACTATATTTTTTATTCATTTTCATTAAATTCTAGAAAGTCTTTCATTTCTTCATTTTTGTCTTGACATATTTTTATTTAGTAGATTTCTTCACTTTCTTTGAATTTGTTAGCTTTCTGTTGTTTCTGTTGTTTTTGATATCCAGCTTTAATCCATGGTAGGATACAGGAGATTTGTTTCAATTTTCTTCAATGTACTGATTTTTTTTTTTAAAGAAAAAAATATTTATCATTCTTTACTTTTTTTTAACAGTCCAGTCTTTATCCACTTCATGGTCCACTCTCTGTTCCTCATCCCATACCTCCTCCCCCATCTCCAACTAATTAGTCCTCCCCATTCCCTATAGTCTCAAATCTCTGGAGAGTTAGGTGAGTCTTCTCTCACTGAGGCCAGACCAGGCAGTCCTTTGTGGTATATGTGTCAGCAACCTTATATCAACTGATGTATGCTGCCTGGTTGGTGGCTTGGTGTCTGAGAATTCTCAGGAATCCAGGTTAGTTGAGAATGCTGATCCTCCCATGGCGTAGCCCTTCTCAGCTTCTTCCAGCTTTTCCCTAATTCAACCACAGGTTTCTCGAGTTTCTGTCCATTGGTTGGGTAAGTATCTGCATTTGACTAGTTTACCTGCTTGTTGGGACTTTCAGAAGGCAGCCATGCTGTCTGTAAGCACAGCACAGTACAGCATCAGTCATAGTGTCAGGCCTTTAAGATCCCCTCGAGCTAGATGCCCATTTGGTCTGTCACTGGACCTCCTTTCCCTCAGTCTCTTCTCCATTTTTGTTCCTGCAGTTCTTTTAGACAGGAACAATTCTGGGTCAGAATTTTTTACTGTGAGATGCAAATCCATCACTCCACTTTATGTCCAGTCTTTTTGGAGGTGGATTCTACAAGTTCCCCTACTCCACTGTAAGGCATTTCATCTAAGTTCCCTACCTTTGAGTCCTGAGAGTCTCTCACCCCCATCTACTATATTCTAGAAGGTCCCCTACCTTCTACCTCCAGAGGTTGCCTGTTTCCTTTTTTTCTCTTGGCCCTCAGGGCTTCAGTCCTGTACCCCCAGTACCTAATCATGTTCCCCTTTTCCTCTCACTGTTCCCTCTCCCACCTAGATTCCTCCCTCCCTCTGCTTCCTTCCTGTGATTGCTTTCTTCTCCATCCCAAGTAGAATTGAGTCCTCACTTAGACCTTTTGGCTTGTTAACCTTTTGGAGTTGTGTGGACTGGGTCCTGGATATTCTGCATATTTTAAGCCAATATCTACTTATTAATGAGTACATACCATACATGTCCTTTTGGGTCTGAGTTACCTTACTCAGGATGATAATTTCTAGTTCTATCCATTTGCCTGCAAAACTCATGGATGTCCTCGTTCTTAATAGCTGAGTAGTACTTCATTGTGTAAAAGCACCACATTTTTTGTATCCATTATTCTGTTGGAGCACATCTACATTGTTTCCAGCTTCTGGCTATTATAAACAGGGCTCCTATGAACATAGTGGAACATGTGTCCTTATTATACATTGGAATATTTTGGGGGTATATGCCCCGTAATGGTATAGCTGGGTCTTTAGGTATAACTATTTCCAATTTTCTGAGGAATCTCCAGATTGATTTCCATAGTGGTTGTACAAGTTTGTGATCCTACCAGCAATGGAGGAGTATTCCTCTTGTCTCTGAGTATGCCATTAATTTTAGAGAAAAGTTCCATGGGATGCTACAAATTGTTGTGATTGTATTGTGTTTAGGTGGAATGTTCTGTAAATATCTATTAGGTTCATTTGTTTTATAACATCATTTATGTCATAATTTCTCTAGTTAGTTTTTGTCTGGATGGCCTGTATATTGGTGAGAATCAGGTATTGAAGCCTTCCACTATCAGTGCATGAAGGGAGGACATGTGTCATTTAAGCTATAGTAATGTTTCTTTTACAAACTGGGATGTTCTTGTGTTAAAGAATTGAAAGGTCCTGGTTCTCTCCTACAATGCTGCATCAAGCCTTTCCAGGACCAGGGCCCTCACCTTCCTTCTTCCTGGGAATCATTTGATATGTGAATTGTATCTTGGGCATTCAGAGCTTCTGGGCTAATATCTACTTATCAGTGACTGCATTCCATGTGTGTTCTTTTGTGATTGGGTTATCGCACTTAGGATGATAATTTCCAATTCCAACTATTTGCCTAAGAACTTCATGAATTCATTGTTTTTAATTGATGAGTAGTATTCCACTGTGTAAATATACCACATTTTCAGAGAAGAAGGAGGGGGTTGATAGGAGAACAGGCAGAAGGATGAGGGCTTATGGGACTTATGGGGAGGGGGGAACCGGGAAAGGGAAAATCATTTGGAATGTAAACAAAAAATATAGAAAATAAAAAAATAAGAATCAAAATAAAAAAACAGATAACTGTATTCATAAAAAAATAATTGAAAGGTCATCTTGGTAAACTTTTCTGCTGTTGAATGTTTAGTGTCCTTTCCCATCTCTTTTGAACAGTTTTGGTTTGAAATTTATTTTGTTAGATGTTAAAATGGTTACAGCAACTTGCTTCTTAGGTCCATGTGATTGGAATACATTTTTTTCCAACTCTTTAGCCTGAAGTATTGTGTATGTGTATGAAACATTGCAATGTGTTTCTCATATGTAGTTGAAAGATGCTTTCTGTTTTTTTCTCCATTTGGTTAATCAGTGTCTTTTTATTAATGATCTAGGTCATTGATTTTGAGAGATATTAATGAATAATGATTGGTAATTCCTGTTATTTTGTTGTTGCTGCTTCTTGTGATGGCGCTCTCTCTCCCTCTCCCCACCCCTCTCCCCATCCCTCTCCCCACCCCTCTCCCTCTCCCCACTCCTCTCCCTCTCCACATCCCTCTCTTTTGTTGCCTTCTCTGATCCTACCCCCACTGCGTGTGTGTGTGTGTGTGTGTGTGTGTGTGTCCACCTTTTTTAGGTTTTGCTGTTGTGGTATTATTTATTTTCTTTGCTTTCATGTGTATAATAACCTCCTTGGTTTGGATTTTTCCTTCTAGAGCTTGTAGATATTATTTAAATTTGGCTTTATTATGCATGGAATATTTTTTTCTCCATTTACAGTGATTGAAATTTTTGCTGGGTTTAGTAATCTGGGCTGGAATCTGTGGCCTTTTAGCATCTGCAGCAAATAAATTTCAGCTCTTCTGGCTTTTAGAGTCTCCATCAAGGAGTCAGGTATAATTCTAATAGGACTACTTTTGAATGCTACTTTTTATTTTTTCTTTGCAGCAGCTTTCATTATTCTTTCTTAATTCTGTATGTTTAGTGTTTTGATTACTTCGTAATGAGGGACATTTCATTTCTTGCCCAATATATTTGTTATTCTGTATACGTTTTATACCTATAGGCAGGTTCTTTTTCAATTTAGGAAATTTTTCTTCTGCATTTTTATTGGAAATGTCTGCTGGGCTTTGAACTGTGATTCTGATCCTTCTTCTGTCCCTATTATTCTTAGGTTTGGTCCTCTTATAGTGTCCCAGATTTACTGGTTCTTTTTTGTTGGGAATTTTTTTAGATTTAACATTTTATTTGACTGATCAGTCTCTTCTATTGTATCTCCAATGCCCAATTCTCTCTTCCATCTCTTATATTGTGTTGGTGAAGTTTGCCTCTGTAATTCCTATTTGTGTTCCCAAAGTTTCATATTCAGTATTTCATCAGTTTGTGTTTTCTTTATTGCTTCTAGTTCTTTTTTCTTTTTCTTTCTTTTTTTTGTTTTTGTTTTTGTTTTTTGGAGACAGGGTTTCTCTGTATAGCCCTGGATGTCCTGGAACTCACTCTGTAGAATAGGTTGGCCTTGAACACAGAAATCTGTCTGCCTCTGCCTCCCAGAGTGCTGGGATTACAGGCATGTACCACCACTGCCCGGCTATTGCTTCTATTTTTATTTTCATGTCTTCAACTACTTTATTTGCTTCGTTCCACTGTGTTTACTATTTTTTATTGGATTTCCTTAAGAGATTTAATCATTTCCTAATTGTGGACCTTTATCATCTTCATATACTTGGTTTTAAGTTTGTTTTTTTTTCTTCTAGTACTTCAGCTATGTTGAACGGACTACTGTGGTAGGGTAGCTGGACTCTGGTGGAGACATATTGGCCTACCTGTTATTAATTATATTGTTATGCTAGCATATAGATTTCTGGATTTGGGGTGACTATAATCTCTGCACTGATTTCTGGATTTGTCTTTTTGTGTGGAAGTTTTATTCCTTGGTTTTTGTTTTCTCTGTTTTTATAAGTGTATGTTGGCTGAGTGTTGCCCATTTTACTTCTATTTTTGTCTGGTATGTTTAAGGGTTTGCTTGATATTGTTGGAGGCTGATGAAGAAAGAAGACAGGAAGAAATGATCTGGGGAATCCATCAGAGGTGTCAACAGGGGCTTTAGAAAGCCTTGTCAGGCATCAATGGGAAGAGAGGCTCTTAGTCCTGTGAAGGCTTGATGCCCCAGTGTAGGGGAATGCCAGGATAGGGAAGCAGGAGTGGGTGGGTGGGGGAGCACCCTTATAGAAGCAGGGGGAGGGGAAAGGGGATAACATTTGAAATGTAAATAAATAAAATATCTGATAAAAAAGATACTACCTTAATTTCTGTTTCAGTTTTTGGGGAAATTGAGAACTGGGTATAAAGCAATAGAGAGTGGGAAAGGTTGAAGCCAGCCTACCAGTCTTCTGACATGTGTGGCCTGCGGTGGATCAGGAAATGTTTCTGCCAGAGTTGGGGAATGGGACACAGCAAATAGGAAGGAAGTAAAGGGAAGTTGTTAGAGGGAATTTGATCTGTGGAAGCAACAAAATATGTGCACAGGGGTAAGGGAAGCTGCAGCTGGTGTTTTGTTATAGTGCTAGGGACTACAGTGAGAATCGGGTTCAGGGTAACCGTGTGGGAAAGACCTGAGGGCATCATACATAGTCTGGCAAGTGTGGCTTGTGGACAATTTTTTGAAGAATTTAATATGTAAAGAAATTGAGTTGAAAGGAAACTTATAAAATCAAACCAATAAGAATGAGTACAGATTTAGAATCATGATAGAAATCAACCAAACATCTCATCAAGTGCTGCTTAGGACCTCTCTCTCTCTCTCTCTCACTCTCACTCTCTCTCTCTCTCTCTCTCTCTCTCTCTCTCTGTGTGTGTGTGTGTGTGTGTGTGTGTGTGAGAGAGAGAGAGAGAGAGAGAGAGAGAGAGAGAGAGAGAGAGAGAGGAGAGTTGGAGGAGAGATGGTGGAAGCGCTAACACATTCAGGTTTGTTCTCCATAGTGTATTTTTATTTATTTATTTTTTTAAAATTTTTTTTATTCTATATAATTTATTTACATTTCAAATGATTTCCCCTTTTCTAGCCCCCCACTCCCCGAAAGTCCTGTAAGTCCCCTTCTCTTCCCCTGTCCTCCCACCCATATAATTGGTCACAAGACAGACCTCAACAAATATAAGAAGATCGAACTAATCCCATGCCTCCTATCAGATCACTATGGAGTAAAAGTGGTCTTCAATAGCAACAAAAACAACAGAAAACCCACATATACGTGGAAACTGAACAATATTCTACTCAATGATACCTTGGTCAAGGAAGAAATAAAGAAAGAAATTAAAGACTTTTTAGAACACAATGAAAATGAAAACACAACATACCCAAATCTATGGGACACAATGAAAGCAGTGCTAAGAGGAAAACTCATAGCCCTGAGTACCTCCAAAAAGAAAATGGAGAGAGCATACATTACCAGCTTAATGACACACCTGAACGCCCTGGAACAAAAATAAGCTATTTCACCCAGGAGGAGTAGAAGGCAGGAAATCATCAAACTCAGGGCCAAAATCAATCAAGTGGAAACAAAGAGAACCATACAAAAAAATCAACAAAACCAGGAGCTGGTTCTTTGAGAAAATCAACAAGATAGATAAACCCTTAGCCAGACTGACCAAAGGGCACAGAGAAAGTATCCAAATTAACAAACTTAGAGATGAAAAGGGAGATATAACAACAGAAACTGAAGAAATCCAAAAAATCATCAGATCCTACTACAAGAGCCTGTACTCAACACAACTGGAGAATCTGGAGGAAATGGACAATTTCCTTGACAGATACCAAATACCAAAATTAAATCAGGACCAACTAGACCATCTAAACAGTCCCATAATGCCTAAAGAAATAGAAGGAGTCATAGAAGTCTTCCAACCAAAAAAAGCACAGGATCAGATGGTTTCAGTGCAGAATTCTATCAAACCTTCAAAGAAGAGTTAACACCAATACTCTTCAAACTATTCCACAAAATAGAAGCAGAAGGAACACTACCCAATTCCTTCTATGAAGCCACAATTATGCTGATACCAAAGCCACACAAAGATCCAACAAAGAAAGAGAACTTCAGACCTATTTCCCTTATGAACATCGATGCAAAAATACTCAATAAAATTCTTGCCAACCAAATCCAAGAACACATCAAAACGATCATCCACCATGATCAAGTAGGCTTTATCCCAGGAATGCAGTGTTGGTTCAATATACGGAAATCCATCAATGCAATCCACTACATAAACAAACTCAAAGAACAAAACCACATGGTCATTTCATTGGATGCTGAAAAAGCATTTGACAAAATTCAGCATCCTTTCATGCTTAAAGTCTTGGAGAGAACAGGAATTCAAGGCCCATACCTAAACATAGTAAAAGCAATATACAGCAAACCGGTAGCCAGCATCAAACTAAATGGAGAGAAACTTGAAGCAATCCCACTGAAATTAGGGACCAGACAAGGCTGCCCCTTTCTC
This sequence comes from Apodemus sylvaticus, assembly GCF_947179515.1. Taxonomy (NCBI): domain Eukaryota; kingdom Metazoa; phylum Chordata; class Mammalia; order Rodentia; family Muridae; genus Apodemus; species Apodemus sylvaticus. The sequence continues at coordinate 76,234,886 of NC_067477.1, read as the reverse complement.
CTTATCTTTTCAATATTGTACTTGAGGTACTAGCTCGGGCAATTCGACAACATAAGGAGGTCAAAGGGATACAAATTAGAAAGGAAGAAGTCAAACTATTATTATTTGCAGACGACATGATAGTCTACCTAAGTGACCCAAAAAACTCCACTAGAGAGCTCCTACAGCTGATAAACAACTTCAGCAAAGTGGCAGGTTATAAAATCAACACAAGCAAATCAGTGGCCTTCCTATACTCAAAGGATAAGCAGGCTGAGAAAGAAATTAGGGAAATGACCCACTTCACAATAGCCACAAACAGTATAAAGTATCTTGTGGTAACTCTTACCAAACACGTTAAAGATCTGTATGACAAGAACTTCAAGACTCTGAAGAAGGAAATGGAAGAAGACCTCAAAAAATGGGAAAACCTCCCATGCTCATGGATCGGTAGAATCGATATAGTTAAAATGGCCATTTTGCCAAAAGCAATATACAGATTCAATGCAATATCCATCCAAATCCCAACTCAATTCTTCACAGAGTTAGAAAGAGCAATTATCAAATTCATCTGGAACAACAAAAAACCCAGGATAGCTAAAACTATTCTCAGCAACAAAAGAAAATCTGGGGGAATCAGTATCCCTGACCTCAAGCAATACTACAGAGCAATAGTGTTAAAAACTGCATAGTGTATTTTATTATTCTAAATAGAAGACCTGATGGGGAAGTGTGGGTCAGTGGACCATGAGAGGTAGCCTGGACCTCAGCTGAGGTAAAGTCTTCAAAGCCTAAGAGATCCTGAAGGCATAGTAGGAGCTTCGCCTGCTCCCTGGCACCAGGCCCCATCACTAACCACCCCCCCATAGATTTATGGCTATCAGTCACATAAGGACAACACCTCACGCCTTCCACATGTAGATGAGACATTCCTAACATCTTATACTAAGACAATAAGAAAAGAGATATAAAAGAGACTTGTAGTTAGTTCGGCTCTAGACTGATCTCCATGGTAATGAGGTACCTAGAGGCTTGGAGGGCATAGCCAATAAGCTTTACTTCCCAGACATTCCTCCCTACAAAAGGTATTTAATCTCAGGTCCACCCTGAGAAGTCAGGTATGGTATTAAACATTCACTTTCTACCATGATAATCAAGGCCTTACAACCACAGACTGCCTCTTTTCATATAGACTCTCCATGGTTAGCCATGGAGAAAGCCTTGGTATATAGAGACTCTGTCTAATCTCTCATTGAAGATCTCTCTACTACACTCCTAGCCATAACCACCACCAAGCCAACCACTAACAAGCCAAGGACTCTCCCTTGGGACTAGCTGGAGCTCCCATTCCCCCATCACCACCTACCCCCTCCCTATCTTTGGGCTACTCCAAGCCCTCCAGCCCCTACCTTGCTCTCTGTTCTTCTGTGTTCCCAGCAGCACCTGGATGACCAAGGGCCTGAGAACCCCATGCCCAAGTTCCCCGGAGCCAGCTGTAGCCTTCCCAAGTCTCAGACTGTGCTTTCTCACCGCTGTGCAGTACCTTGGAGCTTCCCTATAGCCCAACACTGGAGGGTCAGTGAAACAAGCGCAGTCAAACTCCCCAAGTGGTCTTGTGGTGGAGCAGATGTGGAACCCACAGCCCTACTAGGAAGTATTAGTTTGGCTTGAGTTGAAAAATATTATTTATTTGAAAACAAAATGCATGAAGTGTTAATGCAAGAAAAGGAGAAGGAGATAGGGAAAAAGGAAGATAACAATGACATCCAAATAGCAAAATAGGAAAAAGAATTGACAAAAATAACAATCTCCTTACCCAATATTTATGATTAAAAAGAAAATACATCATATTGTTACAGTGAATTTCATATAAAATTCTATAAAGAGACCTTAATAATCCAGCTTCGTAGCTGCATTATACTAGGACTTATTTCAAATATATCTCTGACTGTTTGGAGCCAGCTTATCATCTTTTCTACAGGAAACTGATACTGTAGCTTCCCTGAGATTGTAATTAAGCTAAAGTGTTAGCTTGATATCTAAAATCACCTGAAAACTGCTTTATAGGTATATGTGGGAATTATCTTTATGAGAATAATTGGATATGGTGGGCCTATGCACTCTGGGTGTCACCATGCTTCAGACTAGGATTCTGAAATATAAAACAAGAAGAAAATGAGCAGATCACAGGTATTCAGGTTTCTGCTTGCCACTATGTATGCAATGTCATTTCCTGCCGCAGTTTCTTGCTCCCATGGCTTCACTGTCCTGATGAACTGTAACCTGGAACTGTGAACAAAAGTCATCTCCTGAAGAACTTCGGATGGCGGAGAAGCATCTTAAAAAATGCTCAATTTCATTAGTCATTAGGGAAATGCAAATCAAAACAACCCTGAGATTTCATCTTACACCAGTCAGAATGGCTAAGATTAAAAATTCAGGAGACAGCAGGTGGTGGAGAGGGTGTGGAGGAAAAGGGACACTCCTCCACTGCTGGTGGGGTTGCAAATTCATACAACCACTCTGGAAATCAGTCTGGTGGTTCCTCCGAAAACTGGGCACCTCACGTCCAGAAGATCCTGCTATACCACTCCTGGGCATATACCCAGAGGATTCCCCAGCATGTAATAAGGATACATGCTCTACTATGTTCATAGCAGCCCTATTTATAATTGCCAGATGCTGGAAAGAACGCAGGTATCCCTCAACAGAAGAGTGGATGCAAAAAATGTGGTATATCTACACAATGGAGTACTATTCAGCCATTAGAAACAATGAATTCATGAAATTCTTAGGCAAATGGATGGAGCTAGAGAACATCATACTAAGTGAGGTAACCCAGACTCAAAAGGTGAATCATGGTATGCACTCACTAATAAGTGGATATTAACCTAGAAAACTGGAATACCCAAAACATAATCCACACATCAAATGAGGTACAAAAAGAAAGGAGGAGTGGCCCCTGGTTCTGGAAAGACTCAGTGAAGCAGTATTCGGCAAAGCCAGAACGCGGAAGTGGGAAGGGGTGGGTGGGAGGACAGGGGAAGAGAAGGGGGCTTACGGGACTTTCGGGGAGGGGAGGCTAGAAAAGGGGAAATCATTTGAAATGTAAATAAATTATATCGAATAAAAAAATTAAAAAAATTTCTCTTTGCATCAGCATTCAGATGATAGATAATACTATAGACCATTCTCTATAGATATATAATACCAATTTACCATTCTAAGCAAAACTAGATGCCCATTCTACTTATAGTACTTCATTCAAAATTTATTTAGAATTCTTGATTCAAATAATAATTATTTGTAGAAGAAACTATTTAAAACAAAAATGCTCAGTAAGTGAATAATTCTTACTGTATGAATTCTTCCATAACCCCTTTCTATTAAAAAATTCCATCGTTCTGAAAGATCGTTATAGGGAGGAATAATAAAATTTTATATATATATATATATATATATATATATATATATATATATATATGTAATGAAAAAATCCCAAACTTCCTTTTTTATTAGATATTTTCTTTATTTACATTTCAAATGTTATCTCCTTTCCCTCAGAAAAATGTTTCCTTTCCGAAAACCCTCTATCCCATTCCCTCTCCACCTGCTCACTAACCTACCCCTCCTGCTTCCTTGTCCTGGCATTCCCCTACACTAGGACAATGATCCTTCACGAGTCCAAGGCCTCTTCTCTCATTGATGTCTGACAAGGCCATTCTCTGCTGCCCACGTGGCTGGAGCCATGGGTCCTTCCATGTATACTTTTTGGTTGGTGATTAAGTCCCTGGGAGCTCTGAGGTTATGCTTTGGCTAGGCTCATAATAGTAATGAGAACTTCCCTCAACAAGTCACCATGATAAGTTTGTATATATGCAAACTAACTTGAAGCTAATTTCTGCTTCCAATACAGTGGAAAGGAATACAGATGTTGGAGGTTTTGTTCCCAATCCTGAAGTCAGAAACGTAGAAAACCTGTGAGTAAGCATGATGGAGTAATTTGAAGAATATATCTGGGCAGAGGATGCTAAGCCCACAGACAATCCTTTTTAATATAGAAATTTTGTAGAAAATGCAGCGAGTTTTTCCTGGCATAGGAATTGCCAGGGAAATCATAAAAATAATTCCATTCAGTATACCATTTTAAGTCTCTCACAATAATGTATTTATATTGAATAGGGTCTTATCTTTGCCACATCCTTCCACGTTTCTCTGATTATGAAATAAAAAAGCAACCAGTTTTCTTAACATAACTATTCCTACTACTCTTCCAATAGTGATATGATATTAGTCTAAACATATTATTTAATGATACCTGCTAGATAGTAACTAGGTTGAGAATATTCCAAGAAAATTATGCTAACACATTTCCTAACACTTCCTGAGGAACTTGTTGCTCTCTGCCAAGAGTGTGCATCTCTTATATTTACAAAATGTACTTCCTCAATTCCTTCAGGTCTTTCTGCAAATAAGACTTGTCTTTCAGGTTTTCCACAGCCTTTACATGAAAATAAATTATGCATTTACACTTCTCTTATCACTCTAGGCATTTTCTTTTTCCTTTGTTTGTTTGTTTGGTTTTATTCTTGCCATCCTGTGCTGCCAAGAATTCATTTCCATGAGAGTAGAAAATTACTATTATTTTCAGCACAAAATCCTAATTTGGAGCAACAATACCTTATTGAATAAATTATTGAGGTATTCCGAGATTATTGTTTACAATTGCCAAATAAAAATCCTAAAGGCTCCCACTATGATTTAGAGTTTATCCATTGTATCCATTTTTAAGAAAAATTCTGTTAAATATTAAAGCTTTGAATGTGTGAGCACTGTGACGAATGTGAGATAAAGTATATGGATTCCATTTTCAATGTGATTTGATAACCAACTTCAATAACAGTGCTGTGCTTTGAATGTGCAACATCCCCAGAGGCTTATATTTTTGAACACTTGCATTTCAATAGTTTTAAACATTGTGGACCTTTAGGATATGGAGTTTTATTGAGGCAGTAGATCACTGTAGGCAAGTGTTGAGGGTTTATAGACTGACTCAACTTTCTTTCCATTTCCTGAATGTGGGTATTGTTGCCATGCCTTCTGCCTACTGCTATGTATTTCCCATTATGATGGACTCCTCATTCTAGATTGGTAAAGCAAACCAAACCCTCTTTCCCTTAAGTTGCTTTTGTCAGAGTATTTTTTACCAAAGCAGCAATGAAGCAACTATATACATGGGCATAAAAAAATATCAGGACTTTGACTTTAATGGTCAGGTGAGGTGTCACTAAGTGACCACATGACAGGCATTTACAACATTCAAAAACTAAGAAAAATATGATAACCTAAGGCTCAGGCAGTCTGTACTTGCATAATCAATTTCTCTCCTTATTTTGGGCTTCTGGGGAGCTGGTTTCTTCCATGTGACATTGCCTCAGCCCATGGAGAAACTGTTCAATAGATTTTTGTTATAGAAATGAAATAGCATCAGACACGAAGTAACATCAGAAAAGAGCCCTAATGTTGGGAGTACTATTAACTAGACGTTAGACATGTTATTTAGTCTGACTTTGCTAGGCGTTGGTATCTTTATGCATAAAATGAAAGTGCTGGACTTCATAATTAAGTTCTTTCAAGCTATAAAATATTCTATAATTTTAACTGCATATATCTGAGTGGAAGCATGCATACACTTTCATCTAATGGAAATAAAGATATACTTCTTTAAAATTTCCTTTGCAAATGTATTTTGGTTAATATAGCTGCCATCAATTTGGCTTATAAAATAGTGTTTTCAATGATCTTTTAGCATGATAGATTAACTTTTATATTCCTAAAGCCATTTCCTCTGAATGCTGCTGAATTCACACTTCACTAATGGCAAGGATCCGATTAGAACTAATTTCACAGTGATTCCTTGACATTTTCAAACGTAGAAATGTGTGTGCTTTTACGAATAAAAGTCACACTGTATCATAAATTGTAAAAGTTACCATTAAAGCTCAGTCAAATATTGTATAGTAGTTATGAGAGGAAAAGTGCCTAAAATACTAAACTGTTGTGAAGATGTTTCCTGTAATATCTGTTTTACACTTCTCTTTTTTTCATGTCCTGCGTTTCTCTACACTTGTGTCTGTGAAACCTCTGTTTGAAGCCTTTGGTCGTTGCTTTGTTACTTGCTAAGACTTAAAGTTAGAGAAGCTTGTGGCATCTAGTAATATGGATCTACAGTTCTGCCCATCAAATGGGAAGATGAGGCAGAATCTTGATCTAGTGCACAGGGTCTACAAAGGAAGCAATAGAAGTTCTAACTGAACTACCACTGAAAAAACAAAAGAGAAGACCAGTGTGTATAAAGGGTCAATGAAAACTTTCACATGTCAACTTATCTTGGTAATAACATGAAGTTTGTGTTAGAATCTCACTCTGTAAATACTGCCCTGAAAGCAGCTCATACAGGTTAGCATTTGATATAGTAGACAATAGGACAGGCAAATTTTCCTGAATAATGTGGATGGACCCTACCCAATCACTTGTGGGCCGTAAGAGAATAGACAAAGATCCTTGGGAGAAAAATGTTATCCCAGGATTGTCTATAGTCTCAAGACAACATCATTAGCTAGAATTGAACCCCTCTGGCTTGCTTTGTGAATTCTGACCTTACTATTATTTATAATTACATGAATGGGTGTTTGGAAAATCTCTCCCTTCCTTGGATGCATGTGAAAACTCAGATATAGAAGGCAATTGGAAACACATGCTTGTTGAGTAGTGCTTTTCTCTGAAATTGAAACCTTATTTTGGAGGGGAGTTCACTAAAACACAGAGTCTTTAGGGGAAGTCAAAATAGTTCAACCTGAAATGAAATTCCTTAAGCTCAGGAATTAAGTGGCTTTGTTCATGAAGTCCCTTAGACTGACCAAACTCACTAGGCTCCTCATTCTTGGAGTATGTGTGAGCAGTAAAGAATGCAGAAAATACTGTCAGATAAGCTGAACTTCCTTGTCAAAGCACAGGCCTATGGAGACACCTGCAAAGGACCCTGCTCAACCTAAGAAGCTGCCTTCAGATTGTGCAGATTGCTCTTAGTTTCCTTCTTGGGTGAGTTTTCACCTGTTAGGAGTAGAGTTTAATGATACAACTATCTTTGGGGCATTTTTCTTTCTGTAGGTAGTTAAGACCCTGTGTTTTAGTGAGCGTCTCTCCAAAATGCAAGGTTTCAATTTCAGAGAAAATTGCTATTCAACAAGCATGTGTTGCCAATCGCCTTCTATATCTCTGTTCTCACATACATACAGGGAATGGAGACACTTTTCAAACATCCACTCATGTGATTATAAATAGTAGTAAACTCAGAATTCAAAAAGCAAGTTAGTGAGGGCTCAATTCATCTGTATTTTTGTGAGTCTAATAACACTCGCAGGCTCACCAAGTTTGGTGTTAACATTGGTGGTATCTTATTTTCATTTGTTGCTAGTTCTTTTTCTGCAGTCTGTAAGCACTTGTTCATGTCTCCCAAGGAATAGTGCAACACAACATTCTCCCTATTAATGGTCTGGTTGCCTTAGCCTGTGTGGGATGAGAATCACTATGAAGACTGACGTATAGACTAAAGATAGACTTTCTGGCCATGAACATCAGTATATTTATACATACACAGAACACTTTGCATATGTGTTTATGCAAACTGCCCAGAGATTAAGAATCTTTGTTCTGGATTTAGTTGCCAAATGCACTTGTTTCTAAATAAAATGCCATGTGACCTATGTGGATCGTGGTCTCATTAACTGCTGCTCAGATTTCAGGTATGAATCAAAGGCCAAAAGTGCAGTGGGCAAAGATTATTATTTATGTTACAAGGTTTCTGAAAGTACCTAAGACAAAAAACTCCTTCTGTACTTTTGTTGATATGTGTTTAAAAGATATTAAAATTTCAAAATGCACATGTGTCCCAAGGCACTTTTCTTACCAGCATAGGATATGCAGCCAGAAAGTTAATGGGCAGAAAGGGCTTCCTTGTCACAGTATAATTTATACAACAACTTCACCAAAAATTCTCAAAAAACTGACTCTAGAAAGAAAAATGGGAAATAAATATAAATGAATTCAAGACAGATGGTTGCCAATTTTAATCCCCAACTATAAATGAAGGATTGTTCAAATTTCTCTTAGAATATAGACTATCCTTCATATTCATAGTCAATATTAATTATTCTTTATAATATTGCATATAGAATTTAGTTTCTTTTCTTATGGTTTTTGTAGATCTTTCACAGTGAGTTCTAGAGTTAATATTCAAATATTGATATATGACCTACAAATATAAATGAAAATTAACTGCTGGGATTTAGTACAAAGAAGACTCAAGTTTTTCAGCAGCTTAGTAAAATTTTATAAAATTACTTTTATAAAATTTTTTCAATTAATAAAGAACAACACAAAAAAATATTGCCATATGTTGAATTTAAAAGACCAGAGACTAAGTTAAGTCGCTTTGGTGGGTTAACTAATTTTTTGAATATATAAATGTTTTATCTTTTCATCTGCATGCATATATTTAAATCTTTTATTAAATCACTGTAATGTAATTTCATGGTGTATTGGTACCAAATATATTCAGAGCCCTTCATGCCAAGAATTATAAACTGTGAAATGGAAAAATATGATTTTAACATGTGCAAATATTTTGTACTAGACAAGATGCAGGCGGGTATCCTGAAGGAGGCTGAATTCCTAGGATAACTATTGTTTGGAATTAGTAAATAATAATATGAAGCTCCATTTATAAAGCATTGGGATGGCTAACTTTACATGTAAATGCAATCGAATCATATGTCAAACAATTATTTGGTCAACATTTGATTTAGATATTTCTTTAAGATTGTTTTCCTACTAAATGATTAACTAAACATAGTACAGTAAATTGTCCTACTCTAGGTTGGGCTGACTTTGTGCAATCAGTTGAATCTTTGATTTGAATTTAGAACTTTTAAAATTTTAAAAACTTGATCTGTAAGTTAAACTTTTTGTGAAAAGTATTAGCAAGAGTCTAGTGATATGATTGATCTAATTTAACTTTAAATAATATGTTATATCAAATTATTAAGGTCATTGAGTTGGTGCCATCCACACTACAAAAAGCTAGAAATGATTTTACAGCATTTATAGACCAGAAAATGCATCACAAAAGTAAGAAACTATTTTTGTTAGGATTATTTTTGTGGCAATCCAATATTTTGAAGATGTCTTCAATTTCTGCCGTGTTACAGTATCATGATACAAAACAAAGTGAGCATAAAATCAGCCACTCACATCTAATTCAGAAATTTATAGAAATTATGCACAGTTTGACTCTGGTGCAGAGATGGGCATGTTAAATGACATTCTACTACATGTAACAATTATATTAGATTACCAGATAGTTATGAAAATATAATTAGTGCACAGTCTGGAAACAAATCTAAAGGAAGCATGTGAGGATGTATGCATTGACTGTTACAAGCTGACATGTATTTTACAGCAGCTATTTAAAGAGGAATTTTAATCCAGCAACATGGCTGATCTGTAACAGGATCATACCCAAAGACTGAGGTCTGTGTGATTCTTGATGGAATATAGACAAACCTCACACTTTTAATCTCCCTTACTGGAATATATACCCTTAATCCTAAACAATGTAGGTAAGATTAGTTTGTAGAAAGAAGTAGCCATGTCTGAAAGTGATGTCTAATTGGGGGGCAGACAAAATAATGAATAAGAGAAATATTGAACAGAATGTGTTGGAGTTAGGATACACCCAACTATCATGAGAACAGCCTGGGAAAGAGAGGTGACTTAATACAGGCAGATGGGTAGATAGATAGACAGACAGACAGACAGACAGATAGGAGTTTTACCAGAACAGTTTTATATAAACAGGTTGCATATGAAGACAGAGAACAAGAAGGAACCAAAAGATTAGAACAGATTGCTAGTGTTAGTTTGAGACCAAGCAGAGCATTTAGTCAGAAGCCAAGAGAAGATAGTCTGAATCAGTTAACTTGGAGAGGAATTTCGGCAAGAAGAGCTGAGTTGAACCACCTAGCCAAAATTCAGGAAGAGCTAGAAGGAGTGAGTTTATGCAGTAGTAAGCCCCTGAGATAACAATAAGTTCTGCTGAATAAAAGCACATTTACAGCTATTTGCTTGTTTTATACTACTTGAGAATATATGGGTATTTATCCCTTTGGAAATTGTTACATGGAGAAAACAAATAATTTGTTTTTGAAATTTGAGGAAAAATTAAACATCAGGGAAAAATGTATATTTTTTTTAAATAAAAAGTGACACTAACTACAAATGAACCATTACCACATAAAAACATAGGACTTATTTCCTGTCATGATTTAAGTTAGTCCAATTGTAAATATTATCTCATAAAATCCAAATAAATTTTTCTAATTGACATCTCAAATAAAGATTTAAAGAGGCCAAGGTCAAACAAGAATTAAATGAGTGAGAACAAACTAGAGCCACTGTCTTTTAGACTTCAAACCTGTGGTGTTATGCACCATCATATTATATCCCATCATTGAAATAATAATTTTCTTTGAATCCTCTTTCATGCCTATGAATGGATCAGCTAAAGTGTGTCAAGAGATTGCCAGGCATGCCATTCAAATCTATTATATTTAGAAACTAATTTTATATGTGAATTGAGACTTACTTATAAATGTCAACCAAAATAAAGTAGAAAAATTATTAAATGTGGAGATTGAGCTAGTATGACTCATCCATAATGACAATTTTAAAATTTATAAAAACACTGTCATTGTTCCTGTCTCAGTGCTCTCTCTTAAGTGGTATTCTTAAATATACACTTACAAATTATGATTGTGCTAAAGTTAACACTTTCACATTCTCTTTTAAGTCAATTCAAGATTTCATTGAAGTATAACAGAGTTTATGCGAAACAAATATTTAATTCAAACAACATTTGTTTTATTTTATTTTTATGGTAAATAATAGATGTCCAGAAGCTATCTGGAATCCAAGTCTTCAGACATAGTCCTAGATTCTTGTTAACGATTGATGGTCCCAACAAAAAAAATTATCTTAATACATTAATACATTTATATAATTGCACTTTTGAAACTAAAAAAATAAAATAATGTGTGTTACCGTGAGAAAGCGAATGATTGATTTTACAGGATGAAGGCTGTATTTTTTGTTATGTACTAAAGTTGTAAAGTATCAGAAAGCATTGTTTTGTTTTTATAATTTTAGTGTCCTTTTGGGTTTGATGTTTGGCAGAAATCATTGAAAGGCCCAACTTTTAAACATTTTGCTTACCCAATAGCTTTTGTTTAAGACTTACTTCCATCCATATCATGATACAAGCCTCATTTTCTTTATACAGATCCAAGCATCCATATTTCAAATATACTTTATTTTCTTTAGTTCAGTCTTTTACAGTATGAACATGTGATTGATATTCTTCCTCTTAACCTTGAAGAAAATTATTTTCCTTTTCAAGCAATTTCATAAATCAGAAAAATAAAACATACAAATATGTATGTTCTCAAAATCTGCCATTTTCTCGGTAGCATTTTATCAAAACAAAAGTATTTAATAGGACATAAAATTCGAACAACAACAATAGAAAAACTAGTATGCATAATTTCTTATGTTACTATTCGTGTATGGCCAATTTCCCTTTTTAACTAACTCAGAATTAGCTGTGACCAGAATATGCAGAACATCAATTTTCAATGGCTTGTAAACACAGATCTACATATTGTGGAATTAATATTTTCCTGTGCAACAAATCAGAGCAAACATGTTAGACCTTGACATTGCCATATTTAGATGCCCTTCACCTCCAAGACTGAGAAATTTCCAGTTTGTGAAACAAAATAAAGCCAATAACAAAACAAAAATAATAAATTAATATATGACATGGAACTGACAAGCACCAGCTTTGGATATCATTTTAGATTCTAAACATGCTGTCTGTGTGAAAAAATGTCTTCAAAGTTATAAATTATCCAACTCAAACATGCATGTTAGTGCTATAGTCTAATGTAAGAACATACATTACAACTTTTTCTAATAATTTAGTCAGTGGGTAATAATTAGAGATTGGGTATTTATTAATAAGTTATTAGCTGGGCAGTGGTGGTACAGGCCTTTAATCTCAGCACTTGGGAGGCAGAGGCAGGCAGATTTCAGAGTTCGAGGCCAGCCTGGTCTGCAGAGTAAGTTTCAGGACAGCTAGGTCTATACAGAGAAACTGTGTCTCAAAAAACCAAATTTTATGGCCGTAGAAATCAATTTTCCTACACGTTTGTGAAAAGCAAATCATGACAGCTAGCAAACATTCCTTAAGTTCCTCTGGGTCATAAGGTTAAACAACTATATTGTAATATGTGTTCTCATAGACTCAAGTGTACCCTTCCTTCTCACTGCTAGTGGAATTCTATGCTTCCCTGAACTACCTAAGATTTATTGAAGTCTTGACCAGTCAAATTACCCTTCCTAGAGAGGGCAGAAGTGGACACCGCAGAAGCAGAGAGTGACAAGTGGGATAGTAAGCTTTGGCCTGTCTGACCAACTTCCCACTCCGATAAAGCATGGTTTTCAAAGACAAAGCTAGCCTTATTACATCTAATATAGCCTTTTTATCTGTTTCTTAAAACAGGGTCTTGGTCTAGAATAATCTGGACTGTAACTTTTAACAGAACCCAGGATGATCTTAAACTTATGACCGTCTTAATTAAGCTACCAGAGCTCTGGAATTGGAGACATGTGCCACCACACCATAACAATTGTCTTTTTTTTTTTTTAAATCACAACTTATTTTTCATAAACTAGGAAAAGCTAAAAGTCTCAGGTTATGACCTGATATGTACATTGTTACATACATTTCTTCTACAGCTTCTAGAGCAGGGATTCCTCGAGGATATGTCTATGCCATACAGTTCAGCTTCAGCTCGTCTACTTACATCTCACTGGTAGTAAGTACTGGGAAAACGTTTGTTACTCTGCTCATCCACTTAATGAAGGATTCGTACTTTTACTATCAGTTGTCATAGGGTTTGCATTTCAGTGGAGCCATAGACAATAAGTAAATAGGACTGTGGGTACCCTTTCTGGGAAGATGTGCAAAGAATTTCTGCTTACCCAGATAGGGAACCAGCAACAGAGCAAATAAGGACACCACTAACCTGATGGACCACTGGGTTTTATTGGAGTTAATTATCAAAATATTGGTAAGGGTATATTTTCAGGAGCAAAATGACTCAAAGACAGCTGAACTATTCAAAGCCAACATTGACATAGATGATAGCTCATGGAAGCTAGAAACCTCACTATACATGTTCAGGCAGCTGATTATGGTGAAAATTGATGTGAAAACCTCTTTTTTTTATTAGATATTTTCTTTATTTACATTTCAAATATTACCCTCTTTCCTCATTGTCCTCTTTTCTCCTTTCCCCTCCAAAACCCCTATCCTATCTCCCCTCCCACTGCTCACTAACCCACACACTCCTGCTTCCCTGTCCTGGCCCTACATGGAGGCATCAAACCCTCACAGGTCAAAGGGCCTTTCCTCTCATTGATGGCCCACAAGACCTCCTCTGCTACATATGCAGCTGGAGCCATGGGTCCTTCCATGTGTACTCTTGGGTTGGTGTTTTACTCCTTGGGAGCTCTGGGGGGGGGGTACTGGTTAGTTAATATGATTGTTCCTCCTATGTGGCTGCAAACCCCTTCAGCTCCTTGGGTCCTTTCTCTAGCTCCTCCATTGTGGACCCTATGCTCAGTCCAATGGATGGCTGTGAATGTACCATTCAGTATTTGTCAGGTACTGGCAGAGCCTCTCAGGAAACAACTAAATCAGACTCCTGTCAACAAGCACTTGTTGGCATCCACGATAGTGTCAGTGCTTGTTAATTTTATATGGGATGGATCCCTAGGTGGGGCATTACTCTACTTAGCTATTCAAAACAATGAATTTATGAAATTCTTAGGCAAATTGATGGAACTAGAAAGTATCATCCTGAATGAGGTAACTCAATCACAATAGAACACACATGGTATACACTCACTGATAAGTGCATATTTTCCCAAATGCTTGGAATACCCAAGATACAATGCATAGATCACCTGAAACTCAAGAAGAAGGAAGATCAAAGTGTCAATACTTTGGTCCTTCTTAGAAGGGGGATCAAAATATCTGTGGGAGGAGATACAGAGAAAAAATGTTGAGCAAAACCTGAAGG